>NC_138552.1:294186269-294242703 GCF_964273705.1 Natrix helvetica
GCAAGATGGCTGACACTGTAACCCTCTTAGAGCGGGGCTGTAAAAGCACTGAAGCAGTATATAAGTCCATGTGCTATTGCTATTTATCATTACGATAAAATGTATAGTTCGGTTATATGTTTTAATACTAAACAATAGCCAAGCTCTGGACAGATTACAGTGGAAGAAAGGGGAGGGAGGGAGGGAGGAAGAAAAGGAAGGAAGGAAGGAAGGAAGGAAGGAAGGAAGGAAGGAAGGAAGGAAGGAAAGAAAAAAAGGAAAAAGGGAAGGAGGAAGCAAGGAAAGGAAGGAAAAGGGAAGGAGGGAGGGAGGATAGGGGGGGAAGAGGGAAAGGGAAGGTAGGAAAAAGGGAAGGAGGAAGCAAGAGGAAAGAAGGGAGGAAAAGGGAAGGAGGGAGGAGAGGTTGAGAAGAAGGAAAGGGAAGGAAGGAAAAAGGGAAGGGAAGGATGGAAAAGAAAGGGAGGGGGAGAGGGAGAAGAAGGGAAGGAAGGAAAAGAAAAAAGGAAAGGAGGGATGGAAGAAGAAAAGAAAGGAAAAGAAGGAGAAAAAGGGAAGGCAGGCAGGAAAATGGAAGGCATGGAGGGGATAAATGGAAAGAGGGGAGGAAGAAAAGGAAAAAATGAATAAAAATAGAAAAAAGAATGAAAAATTAAAGAAATCCACTTGAGTTAAAAACTACCCAGTAAAACCAAATAAATTAAAAAAAACCAATAAAGACACTAGGCAAACTTAGCCACTTCAAGGCAGGCCCCTAAAAGCTAAAACTTTTAAAACTTTAATCTGAATTAAAATGCAATTAAAAAAATAAAAATAAAGCATGGGGAAGTTGAAAAGCCTTCACCCGGCATCGAAAGGGGGATAATATTGGGGACCAGGTACAGCCTCTGTGGGGAGGAATGCCCATCCATGGGTCCTCGGCCCCAGAGAACTGCTGTGCATGGCCACTGGCTGTACCGGCCAATTGCCAAGCGTCTGAATTTTGGTCACGTGATCTTGGGAATGCTACAATGGTTGTAAGTGTGGAAAACCGTCATAAGTCACTTTTTTCAGTGCCGTTGTAACTTTGAATGGTCACTAAGTGAACTGTTGTAAGTCAAGGACTACTTGTATAATAGCAACAGGAGAATGTCAGCTAGTTGGCGGTTAGGGGGTGCTTCGCCGTCACAATCCGCATAGTTGCTCCCTTGTGTGATGTTTTAACTTAACGGGATTTGACACTCCCGTTTCTTTCAAGGGCGCGGCTGCGGCGCCAGAGTTGTGAGAGAGGAAAATAACCACACATCTCTCCTGCTGTTTGTCTTGGGTTCAGGCTCAGCCACCGACAACGGTTTCCCGGAAGGATGGAGGCGGGCCGGCAGGATGCCATGTCTGATGGGGAGGGAGCGAAAGGCGGCAAGCTGGCAGCAAAATTGCCCCAGTCGCCCAGCAAGAAGAAAGTCAGCAAGAAAAAGAAGAAAAAGAAAACCGTCCCAGGCCATGGTGGGTAGCTATATAAAATCTTAAGTGATGTTTCGGTCGTTAGAGCAGCCTTCCGATATTTGAGGGGCTGCCCCAAAGAAGAGGGGGCCCACCTATTCGCCAAAGCACCTGAAGGCAGGACAAGAAGCAATGGATGGAAACTAATCAAGGAGAGAAGCAACCTGGAATTAAGAAGAAATATCCTAACAGTGAGAAAAATTAACTAGTGGAACAGCTTGCCACCAGAAGTTGTAGATGATCCAACACTGGAGGCTTTTAAGAAAAGATTGTATAGCCACCAGTATGAAATGGTATAGGGCCGTGATGGCAAACCTCTGGCACGCCTGTCACAAGTGGCACCCTTTAGGCGCGCAAGTCATTAACCCAGCTTAGCTCCACCAGATATGCGCGCACACCTCCTACCGGTCAGCTGATTTTTGGGTCTCTGCTGCGCATGCGCGGAGGGCGGGGCACACACAGGAGATGTGTGCATATGCAGGAGATGTGTACGCATGCACAGGGCGGGAAGGGGGGGTCACATGTGCATGCATGGGGGCGCACATGTATGCACAGGGGCGGGGAGAGCACAGGGGTGTGCCCCTTCCCCTGCAGCCCGTTTTTGGTGCCAGGAGACTGCAGGGATGCCTACTAGGCCCAAAATGGGACACAAGGAGGTCATACGTGCATACATGGCGGAGGGAGCACAAGTGGGTCATGCACGCATGCGCAGGGGAGCGGGGGGTGTTGCATGCACATTGCATTATGGATTTCAGCATGCGCAACAAAAAGGTTATCCATCGCTGGTATAGGTTTTCCTGTTTGAGCAGGGGGTTGGACTAGAAGACCTCCAAGGTCCCTTTCAACCCTATTATTCTGTTATTCTGAAGAAGCCATTAGCAATCCCGTTTTTTATCTCAGCCACCTCCAGGAATGCACAGAGCTGCATGGCAGAAAGAGGTAGGTCTCGACTTATGACCACAGTGGAGCCCAAAATTTCCATTGCTAAGCAAGGCAATTTTGAAGTTAGTTTTGTTCCATTTTATGACCTTTCTTGCCAGATGTGTTAAATAAATCCCTGCAGTTGTTAAGTGAGCAGCATGGTTGTTAAGTGAATCCGGCTTCCCCGTTGACCTCATTTGTCAGAAGGTCGCAAAGACGGGATCACATGACCACCCTGGGACACTGCAACTGTCATAAATACAAGTCAGTTGCCAAGCGTCTGAATTTTGATCACATAACTATGGGTGTAGTAGTTGTGATTGTGTAAAACAGTCATAAGTCATTTTTTCAGAGCCATTGTAACTTCAAACTGTCACTAAACGAATGGCTGCAAGTAAAGAACTTACAGTACTTCATTAATCCTGGACTGAGGGAAATTTGTCATGGAAGCTCAAAGATCCATCCCTTTGGCATGAAACGGATGGTCCGGAGAGATTCCTATGAGCTCTGGAAACTGATGGTTGGCATGGGTGGTAAGGGAAATGGATACCATAGAAATGCGGGTACTCCTCAACTTCAACCACAGCCATAATTGAACCCTCAACCACCTTAACTTGAACTTAAAATTTATACTGCTAAGCAAAACAGTGTTTAAATTTAGTAGTTGGAACAAAGGGATTATGCAATGAGCCGGAACACACAGTTGTGGTTGATAGATTGAAGAGTGGTAGCTCCTTCATGAGGCAAACTCCACTGTGATTGGTTGCTGTGGATTGTGAAGGGGGAGGTTCCCTTTTTCCCCACCCTTTTTCTTCTGTGTGCCCTTTTGTTGTGCTCTATGATTTATCTCAGGAATGCTCCTGCTGTGTTGATTTACCTCAGGATGCTCCTTCTGTGTGGCTTTACCTCAGGATGCTCCTGCTGTGTTGATTTACCACAGAATGCTCCTGCTGTGTGGCTTTACCTCAGGATGCTCCTGCTGTGTTGATTTACCTCAGGATGCTCCTCTGTCTTGATTTACCTCAGGATACTCCCACTCCGTTGATTTACCTCAGGATGCACCTGTTTGCTTGACTATTTACATAAAATTACAAGTTCATGTCAGTGTCTCTGACTTCATTTCGATACCGGTTGCGCAATTCCCTGACAAGAGTTGTATATTATATAACATTAAACTCTGAGCGAATAAAACAAAATAAAGTAGCACAGTGATTTGCTTAACAGCCATGCCAAAAACGTAAAATTGGGCAGGTTTGACCTAACATCCATCTTACTTAGTAGTAGAAATTTTGGTCCCACTTGGGGTTGTAAGTTGAAGACACCCTGTCCTGTAAAAATTTAAAATTGCTCTGAATCATTTTTGATTTTCATTTTTTTTAAAAAACAGACAAGCACACCAGCCAAGTCAAGAAAAAATCCATCTTTGCCATATTTCCTCTGGATCTGCTGCAGCGCTGGAAGTGCGATGGGACCTCGCCTGAAGGTCACAGCAAGCGAGGACCAGGCAAAGCCACTAGGAACTCGCTCTCGGCCTGCTCATCGGCTACTTCGGTGTCGAGCCCAGGAGACGCTGTCCTGCCCAACGAGAGCCTTCGCTGGGATGGCATTCTGGATGACCCCAAAGCTGAAGAGGAGAGGCTGTGCAACTATCGGCTGAGCCGAAGAAAACGTTATGGCGAATTCTTGCAGCAAAACCCCCTGTTGGATTCGCCATTTCCATGCCAGCAGCTACCTGATCTGGACAAAGTCCCTGAGGCGGAGAAAGAGCGTTCCTTACACAAGAGTAAATCCTCCTCTCTTATGGCCGCCAAAAACAAAAAGCGTCCAAATTCTAAACAGGGCAGCAAAACCCCAAAGAGGCAGCCGGCGGCATTACCGCCCAGTAAATCGCAGGGAATTCTGTGAAATGCCCCAGATTTGAGCACGTTTTATTTTTAACAGCCAAAGCACGAGATCTGAATTATTATTAGTCTTATTATTGCCTGTGGATCTCACAGTGATCCAGGTGTATTTTTCAGTTTTTTTGCAAATTCCATGTTGGAGAATAAAACACTGGTGTTTGACAGTCGCACCTGCCCATGTTTGTATACGTTGTACGCGAGGGGAGGAAGAGGGAGCGTGTCAAATTCACACAAAGGGGATATTCTTCGCAGGTGTGTTCTGGTTGGCAGGACCTGAACGAACAGATTTATTTGCATAAATAGAGCAAAAGATAAGACCCAACAGCTTGGGTGCGTTCTTTTTTTTTTTTTCAAAAACGCAAATACTTCTTGGAATGATTATACAGTAATCCTCGACTTATGACCCCAACGGAGCCCAAAATTTCTGCTGCTAAGCAAGACAGTTGTGGCGTTTTGCCCCATTTGACGAGCTATTTTGCCACAGTGGTTAAGTGAATCGCCGCAGTTTTTAAGTTAATCACGCGGTTGTTAAGTGAATCCGGCTTCCCCATCGATGTTGCTTGTCAGAAGGTTGCAAAAGCGGATTACATGACCTCAGGACGCTGCAACGGTCATAAATAGGAGTCAGTTGCTGACGTCTGAATTTTGATCACGTGAAACCGTTGATGCTGCAATGTGTGAAAAACGGTCATACGTCAATTTTTTCAGTAGCGTGACTTTGAATGGTCACTAAAATGAACTGTTGTAACTCGAGGATTACCTGTAGCCCTGGGAAGGGAAAGAATAAACACATCTAAGGACAGGTTTCTCTCAAACTCTCTTTCCCTCTAATAGGAAATGTTCCCTACACAGGTAGTCCTCGACTTACGACCACGATTGAATCCAAAATTTCCGTTGCTAAGTGAGACAGTTGTTAGGTCAGCTTTGCCCCATGTTAACGACTCTTCTTGCCATTGTTGTTAAATGAATCACTGCAGTTATTAAGTTAGTTATGTGGTTAAGAGAATCCGGTCTCCCCATTGTTTTGGCCTGTCAATAGGTCACAAAAGGGGGTTCTGACTGAGGCTTCCCAAGAGCCTGAAGCAAACTCCTTGTCCCAACAAAAAACCCTTTTATTAATTGACTGTGAATTCTGCTCATTCCCATCCAGCAAAATCTTTCAAGGGAGGATTTACAGTCACAGACCTTATCTGGCTTGGAGAGCTGCCAGGCCGACATCTGCAGAACTTGGCAAGGAGTCCCGGAGAGTCATGAACCAATGAAGCGAACTGATTGTCTCCTGCAAGCTCCACTCCCCTTTCGCTCCTCTTTTATTTCCTCTGGGAGGGGCCATTCATCATCCACCTTACTCCCAAATCGACCCCTGTTCTTTAGCTGTTCCCTTTGTCTGGCGACTCTGCGCATGCGCACACTGGGAACAGGCGCCAGCTGTTCGTCGGCCTCACTGAAGTCTGACTCTGAAGACAGCTGATAATTGGCATACAGCCCTGGCCCCCTCTCTGCCTCCGACACGGAGCCCTCCTCAGAGCTTTCCCCAGACTCCAGGATTGGCCCAGGTTCCTCCCCAACCTCCTCACTGTCCGAATCTGCTGGCAGGTCCACTGGCGAGCCACAACAAAGGAGATCACATGATCCCAGGACACTGCAGCCGTCATAAACATGAACCAGTTGCTGAGAATTTTGACCACGGGATGCTGCAACGGTCATAAGTCTGAAAAAGTGTCATGCATTCGCTTTTTTCAGTGCCGTCGTAACTTTGAACGGTCACTAAACAAATGGCTATAAATCAAGAACTACCTATAAACCATGGCTGGCAGGCAGAAGTAGTACTGAGCTGGTTCGAACCAGTTTTGCCCGAACCGAAAGCGGAAATTTTGGGTGGCCCCACCCACCCACCCCAGCTCTATGGCATCCCATTTAGGCCCTTTTGTTTTAGCCAAAGCACATGCACGGAAGGCTAACATGACGCATGCAAGCGAAGCGCGAGAGTGCGCACAGCAGTGGCGGGTTTCAGGCAGTACGCCCTGGTACGTACGTACCGGTGCCTTCCGGAAGCGGAAGCTACCGTACCTGAACAGTTAGTGCACATACTCACATTTGTGAACTGGTAGGGAAAGTAAGTGAACCCCACCCCTGCTGCCAAGGGAATTCTGGGAGTTGAAGTCCACGCATCTTAAAAGTTGAGAAAGTTGCTAAGCCATTTAACCCACCATCATCATACAACAACAGCACAGCTCAGGCTTATTTTCTTCAGATAATTTATTATGACATGAAACAGAGGGATTTCAAAAGCAAAGGATCTTTTGGCCTGTGACAAACTTTAAATGGCACATTTGAAACCTTCCTTTAAAAATGACACAAGAGCGAGACTTTTTACTTTAAAAAAAAACACCGCCACCCAAGGATTTATACAAAGCTTTTATAAATGAACTCTTGAGCATTGCAATTTAAAAGAGCGCAGAGCACACTTACTCCAGAGTAATATTGCAAAACAGATGTATGGGGGGGGGGGGGGAATCTACTCTGTATCCTATGAAACCTGATGCTGTCTTTAGGGAAATTGGCGCTGGGAAAATGCCAGATTGTGAAAAACCTCGCCAGGTGTGCCTTTGTGTATGCAAAATGCACACCAGGAGGCCACAGAAGACTGTTGTTACAACATGTCAAATTAACATGCAGGATTTTTTTTCCCTCCAGGATCTAAGGGCCCTTTCAGACAATTTATGACCCTGGGCAGGTTAAAAAAAAAAACCCAAACTTCTATTTTAAAAAAACTAATTTTGCAGGACAAAATATCACGGCGAAGAATTTTAACATGGGGAAACAGCCCAATAAAATGCAAGAATGCAACAGTTCTTAAAATCAAAACCAATCCTATCTCCTTTTTATTGCTAAAGTATTCCTTGATCCAGAGGGATGCGGAGGCTTAGTAGCTAAGATGCTGAGCTTGTTGATCAGAAAGGTCGGCAGTTCAGCGGTTCGAATCCCTAGCGCCGCGTAACGGAGTGAGCTCCTGTTACTTGTCCCAGCTTCTGCCAACCTAGCAGTCTGAAAGCACATAAAAAATGCAAGTAGAAAAATAGGAACCACCTTTGGTGGGAAGGGAACAGCGTTTCGTGCGCTTTTGGCACTTAGTCATGTGAGAACTGGCCATTTTTCACGGCTGTGGCAACTTTAAACATCGGTAAACGATGTTCGTAAGTCGAGGATTACCAATAATTCAGGGAAGAGCAACTAAAGTGATGAAAGGCCTAGAGACTAAAATATATGAAGAACAGTTGCAGGATTTGGGTTTGACTAGTCTAGAGAAAAGAAGAATTAAGGGTGACATGATTGCAGTATTCCAGTATTTGAGGGGCTGCCCCAAAGAAGGAAAGGGGGTCAAGCTATTCTCCAAAGCACCTGAAGGCAGGAGAAGAAGCAATGGATAGAAACTTGTTCTGATGCCCTCCAGAACACAGGCTTGGCTGTTTGCCACTGTTTAATTACTGAGATAGCGAATCCTTTGGCTAAGGGCCCAGACAACTCACGTTCAATAGAGTAGCTCTGCAGCAACCCAGATAATTCAAAATGAAGCAACGCAGATAGTCCAAACGAACAGACACGGCTAGAATACACAGATAGATCTTCTTAACTACTAATTTGAACGGTTGTTTCCTGCAAATGTCCCCTCCCAACGCCTCACCTATAATCTCTCTTGGGAGGGTCCAATCCACAACCCCTGTGCTTAATCATCTTCTGTGAGTCTGCCTACGGAGTTGCTGCTTCCGTTTCTCAGCCCTTCTCAATCTAGCATCAGGGACAAACTGCCTTTGATCTTCCCCACTGCTCCATGCCTCAGGCGCCTCCTGTTGGCCAACCAGCCTCTCTGGTCCCTGCTCTCCTGGGAGGCACGCATGCACAATTTTGGCACACGTTTAGAAAAAGGTTAGCCATCACCGGCATAGGGCAAGGGTCTCCAAACTTGGGAACTTTTAAGATTTGTGGACTTCAACTCCCAGAATTCCCCAGCCAGCATTCTGGGAGTTGAAGTCCACAAGTCTTATAAGTTCCCAAGTTTGGACACCCCTGGCATAGGGTCTCCTGCTAGAGCAGGGGGCTGGGCTAGAAAACCTCCGAGGTCCCTTCCAGCACTACTCTAGTCTGAAAAGAAAGCAGAAAGCTCCTTTTTGTGCAGTGAAAATAACCCCTTGCAGAAGTATCCCAAGCTTGTTATTTTTAATTTTGCCATCCTCGGGATTGTTTCACAGCTTTTTTTTAAATTGAAAATTTTTAAAATAAAAAACGTTGCTGGAGAGAGTTCTATTCCTTCCAAGGAACACACCGTGCCCTGCTAAACTATTCCTCATTTAAAACTCGAGCCCGCCCGAGACAACAGCTGGCGGATCTCAAAACAGGTCCTTTCACCAATTTAAGGAATTCCTTTCTCCTGCCAGATTAAAAAAATAGTAATAATCCAGGCCTGTTGGCTTGAAATATCGCTGGTGTCAGCAATTCGGAGCAACTTTTAAGGTTCTGGCTGGCTTTCAACAGCCCACGGCGGTTTCCCTAACATGTTCCTTTCAGGAACACTTACTTTTCAAAGAATAATAAGTCTATTATCTCCCCCCCCTTTTGGCAAAGTTGAAACCGCACGTGATGGCTGAGATCTCTTCTCATAATTTATTTGCACCCTTTCCTGGGTATGAGATTTCCAAAAGTGGGTTTCTCTTTTCAAGCCAGAGGCTATTTCAGGGAAGCTGCCTGGAGAAATGCAGTGTTTGCAATAAAGGAATGTGCTCTCCCCTATAATGTGCTTCCCCCCCTTCTTCTTCTTCTTTCTTTACTTCTCAAGTTTCCTATCCAGCAAAAAAATAATAAAATAATAAAATAAATCAGTTCTAACAAGCAACTCGCTCTAAATCCCCTCCCCGCGAGTGAAAATCTAGAGTCCTAACAAATTTGGCTTAAAAGGTAGAGATTTTTCCACGTTTTGTTTTAAAATAGTGTGATTTTCTTAAAAGGCTCATAAAGCTTTTAATAAAAAAAATTGGGGCAAAACAAGTCCTATTAATTCCTGATTTATTTATTTTTTGGCCACTACAGATTAGCATTTTTCCAATTTGGCAATTTTAACCAAGGGTTGACTCCAGCTGTGGGATTCAGTTAAGTTTATCACCGGCTTACACATGTCTTCTGCACATGTGCTTTGCTTGCGCGTGGGGCGTCCATTTCTGTTCAACTCCCAGAATCCCCCTAGTTGGCTGGGGAATTCTGGGAGTTGAAATCCACCCATTTTAAGGTCGCCAAAATTGAAAAATATTGTCACAAGCGAACACAGCTTTGCTCCAACAGAATCGAATCAAGACCTAACACAAATATCAGAATATACTTCTTTATTATTTCTTTATGGTTATTTATAAAGAGCTTCTCCGTTCTTTATTATCACTTTCAAAAAACTTTCTCAATGAAAAGCTAAGCAAACTTCCACTCAATATTTTAGATTGTTTGTATTCCATCCATTAAATCTGTTTGAGCTGGGCTGTGGTTGTTTTTTCAATTTTCTTCGAACGCGTGACTACCACTTTTACGGAATATTTTCTGGATTCACCAGAGTTGTCTAAAGTAAACCATGGCTTACAGTCCAGCGTGCTGTAAGAATTGACCCATCGTGGCTTCTCTTACAAACTATGATTAATCCAACCTTAATTTAGTTACACGACTGCCTAGCCCTAGGCAAAAGGAAATATTTGTTTCTGAACTGTGCCTGAATTTTTTTCCCCATTTTGTAATTAGGGATTATTCACCCTGAAAAGACAAAGGCAAATATTTGTTTTTTAATCTTTGCTGAATTTTTCTCTCATTCTGTGTTTAGGGATTGTTGACCCTGAATACACAAAAGTAAATATTGGTTCCTCAACCTTTGCCGGATTTTTCTCTCATTTTGTGATTTGAGATTATCGATCCTGAATACACAAAAGTAAATATTTCTTCTCAACCTTTTGCTGATTTTTCCCCCCCTCGCATTTTGTATTGATCCTAAAACCACAACTTGTTTCACACAGGAAAACAGCTGGAAAACAATAAAACACACATTACTTTTAATCTGCACTCAAGAATGTAAAAAATAGCTTCAGATGTTAAAAACTTTATCCTTGGAAACAGTTTGCAGCTGTCTCTTTCTAAAATTAATGGCTAATTCCCACAAGTGCACAAAACTACCTACTTTTTCCTCTCTTCTGCCTTGACTATTTAATTTATCCCATGATAAGTAAATTTTCCTATCAAAAGTGAAGCTGTAGCATTTAATTGTCTCGTGGCTTGGAATTAATTATTAAAAGGCCTGTCTGCAAACAAAACGCTTTTCTTCGATCATTACAAACAGAACTAGCAAAAGTCGCCGGAAAAGAGCGGAGAGGTAATTTTATAGCAAACTAGCTGATACAATAATACAATACAATACAATACAATAGCAGAGTTGAAGGGACCTTGGAGGCCTTCTAGTCCAACCCCCTGCCTAGGCAGGAAACCCTATACCTTTTCAGACAAATAGCTATCCAACATCTTCTTAAAGACTTCCAGTGTTGGGGCATTCACAACTTCTGGAGGCAACTTTTGTTCCACTGATTAATTGTTCTGTCAGGAAATTTCTCCTCAGTTCTAAGTTGCTTCTCTCCTTGATTAGTTTCCACCCATTGCTTCTTGTTCTACCCTCAGGTGCCTTGGAGAATAGTTTGACTCCCTCTTCTTTGGGGCAACCCCTGAGATATTGGAAGACTGCCATCATGTCTCCCCTAGTCCTTCTTTCTATTAAACTAGACATACCCAGTTCCTGCAACCGTTCTTCGTATGTTTTAGTCTCCAGTCCCCTAATCATCTTTGTTGCTCTTCTCTGCACTCTTTCTAGAGTCTCCACATCTTTTTTACATCGTGGCGACCAGAACTGAATGCAGTATTCCAAGTGTGGCCTTACCAAGGCATTATAAAGTGGTATTAACACTTCACGTGATCACTTCACGTGATCTTGATAACCTGACATTGCCTGAGTATTTATTTATAGGAGGGGAAATGTCTGGACCAAACGTAATTTATAATGTTAGGTTTTCCCCCTTACCAGAGGGAGACCCCTTGTGGAGTACTGTGAAGCCGTTACCATGGCAACTCCACTGCACTGTTCAGTAGAAGCCATTTATGAGAGTACAGTAGAAGCCATTTTAAGGCACAACAGACTGTATCTTAACAGAACACACACACCGAGAGGTCTTAGGGGTGACTTACCCTCACAGTATTTATTTCCAGAGGTTAAGTCATCTGTGTACCAAGTTTGGTTGAAATTGCTCGAGGCATTCCAGAGTTATGCTGGAACATACACACACAGCCATATATGTGTGTGTGGTGTGTGTGTGTGTGTGTGTGTGTGTGTGGCCATGTTTGAAAAACACTGCTTTAACTTAACAAAGGAAGTGCTGAATTTAGCCTTAAAAATCCGCAATAGCTTTAAAAGATGAGATTAAAAAAGAGTTTTGTTTTTTAAATTCTCCAAATCAGGAAAACCATAGAGTTTCCACAATCCCTTAAACGTTTGTACTTTAAGTAAGAGGAAAATTGAGTTACTTAAATGTACGATATTTAAGAAAAGTTCCCTCCTAAAAAAACAGATCCTGATTTTCATCCCGTATAAGAAAACATCAATAAAGTTTTTTTTTTAAGGGAAAGCAAAAAAAAAAAAAAAAAAAAAGGAAAATAGGGAGGGGGAATTGCTATTTCTATACATAAAAGAAAAAATGAAGTACGAGAACTTTTAAGCAAAAAGGAACCGACTTTTAATGTGACTGTGGGTGAAACTTGAGATTTACACAAGGATTCCACACTGGTTTAAAGTAGCTCTTGATTTTTATTTTTATTTTTTCAATTCCACCACATCAGTGGCGGGTGAAAGCTGATTTATTTCTGGCGTTATTCGAGATGTATTTGAAAATCTACATAAAAGCAGTGCTTTTTCTTCCCAAGGCTCTGAAATGCCATCTCTTCTCTTCTCCCATTTTCCCATTCAGGGAAACATTCTTTCTCCCTGCTATGAGCTTCAGCTCACTTTGCAGGACCTTTCATAGGAATGGTGGCTTGATGGCTTTGCAGCCACTTGCAATCAACCATCCAGATTTATTTTTTTCTGTTAAACTCGACAAGACGAGAAGTAAGAACATGGATGAAGGGAGGAAAATGTGATTATTATTTTTTTAGAGATTAGCGACTTAATTTTATTTTAAAACTCCAAGGCCTGTAGCAAATAGCACAGGGGTGTCCAAACTTGGGAACTTTAAGACTTGTGGATTTCAACTCCCAGAATTCCCCAGCCAGTATTCTGGGAGTTGAAGTCCACAAGTCTTAAAGTTCCCAAGTTTGGACACCCCTGAAATAGCAGGAAGCAAAGCAACCGTTGATGGATGCTCTCAGCTCTCCCTTCCTCATTCCTGTTGAATCCATTGGGGTGCGGATGTCCAACAGGTCACTCCGACGTTATTTTTTTTAGCTTTTGAGTGTGGAAAAAGATAGCTGTGTAGAAGCCACCTGAGATTCAACAAAAGAGAATTGGAAGTCAACAGCTTTCCGGGTGCTTCTCATTTCCAGACGATTCCAACTCCACGCTAGACAAGAATTTCCGGTTGAATTTTTTGCAATTGTAATCCAGGGTAGTGGTGTACACAGTCTTGGTGTGCTTTGGGTACACAATGGTGGTGCTTGTGAAATTCCCGGGTCGGTTGCAAAGGTGGAATTGCACCTCCGCTTTGTAACTGCGCCACGTGCTGTCGGGAACACAGATGATGGTTTGGCTGCAAGACGACATGCCAAGCCGGACTGGCATGTAAACATTATTAATGAAATGTTTTTCGGAGTCATACTTGACCGAGGAGGTGTATCTGGTCAAGAAAAAAATAAATACAGATTAACATCATTTTCTTGGTAGGAAAAAAAAATACAGGAACTCCTCAACCACAATTTATCCTCCTCTTCTTTTAACGATCCCATAATCCCTCGCGGTATGGAGTCTGAGCAACTGAATGGAGCTAGCAGAGTGCTTACTCGCCGGATGCCTTTCTTGTCCCCAGGGCGGAGTTTTGTTCAGCAGATATATTCTCATCGGGCCCAGAGAGAGAAATATCTGCCTCTACCTAGGATCGAACTCACAGCCTCCTGATTGTCAGGCGAGAGCGCCACCTCTAGGCCACCGCACCACTCCCTTACAACCACAATTGAGCCCCAAATTTCTGTTGCTAAATGAGACACTTGTGAAGTGAGCGTTGCCCCATCTTAGAATCTTTCTTGCTGAAGTTGTTAAGTGAATCAGTGCAATTGTTAAGGTGGTTGTTAAGCGAATCTGTCTTCCCCACTGGCTTTGCTGGTCAGGAGGTCGCAAAAGGGGATCGTGTGACCCCAGGAAGACTGCAACCGTCATAAATACGAGTCAATTGCCAAACATCTACATTTTGATCACAGGGATGGTGCGATGGACTGAAGTGTGAAAAACTGGCCATAAGTCACTTTTTTTCAGTGCCCTTGTGATTTTGAATGGTCACTAAATGAACTGTTGTAAGTCAAGGACTATCTGTAGTTAGAGGTAAAGTAGTCCTTGACGTACAACAGTTCATTTAATGACTGTCCAAAGTTACAACAGCCCTGAAAAATGTGACTTACGAGCTTTTTTGGCACTTACAACTTGTGCAGCACCTCCGTAGTCTCACGTGATCAAAATCGACGCTTGGCAACTGACTTGTACTTATGACAGTTGCGGTGTCCCAGGGTCATGTGATCCCCTTTTGTGACCTCCCGAACGAGGAAAGTCAATGGGGAAGCCAGATTCACTTAACAGCCCCATGACTAAGGGCAGCGGTTCACTTAACAACTTAAGGGGCAAGAAAGGTTGTAAAATGGGGCAAAACCTCACTTTACAGCCGTCTCGCTTAGCCACCGAAATCTTGGGCTCAATTGGGGTCGTAAGTGGAGGACGACCTGTACTTGAAGGTTTCTATTGTGTCTTTTTATCACATTTTTCTGTGGTTTTAGCTGACTATTATGGGAGATTTGTTCTGTGCGATTCCATGCAGACAGGCTTTGAAATTGATAGCATCTCCAGCGGCTTAGGATTTCAAGGGAGAAGTTTAACTCTCACAGCTATCCTGTTTCTTCTAGCGAAGAAATCTGGTTTTAATATCTACTAGCCCAGGGGTGTCCAAACTTGGCAACTTTAAGACTTGTGGACTTCAACTCCCAGAATTCCCCAGCCAGCTGGCTGGGGAATTCTGGGAGTTGAAGTCCACAAGTCTTAAAGTTGCCAAGTTTGGACACCCCTGTTCTAGCCGATAACCTGGTGTTGCCGGAGCATTTATTTATAGGGGGGAAATGTCCGGACCAAATGTAATTTCTAATGTTGGAATTTCCCCCTTACCAGAGGAAGCCCGGTTGTGGAGTACTGTGAAGCCGCTACCATGGCAACTCCACTGCGCTGTACAACAGAAGCCATTTTACGGCTGTACAGTAGAAGCCGTTTTAAGGCACAACGGGCTGTATCTTAACAGAACACACACACCGAGGGGTTTTAGGACTTTTACCCCCACGGTATTTGTCTCCCGAGAGTAAGTCATCTGTGTACCAAGTTTGGTTGAAATTGTTGTCCATCCATTTAAAAGTATGTTAGCTGGGGGATTCTGGGAGTGGAAGTCCACCCCTCTTAAAGCAGGCTGGCTGGGGGATTCTGGGAGTGGAAGTCCACCCCTCTTAAAGCAGGCTGGCTGGGGGATTCTGGGAGTGGAAGGCCACCCCTCTTAAAGCAGGCTGGCTGGGGAATTCTGGGAGTGGAAGGCCACCCCTCTTAAAGCAGGCTGGCTGGGGAATTCTGGGAGTGGAAGTCCTCCCCTCTTAAAGCAGGCTGGCTGGGGAATTCTGGGAGTGGAAGTCCTCCCCTCTTAAAGCAGGCTGGCTGGGGGATTCTGGGAGTGGAAGGCCACCCCTCTTAAAGCAGGCTGGCTGGGGGATTCTGGGAGTGGAAGTCCACCCCTCTTAAAGCAGGCTGGCTGGGGGATTCTGGGAGTGGAAGTCCACCCCTCTTAAAGCAGGCTGGCTGGGGGATTCTGGGAGTGGAAGTCCACCCCTCTTAAAGCAGGCTGGCTGGGGGATTCTGGGAGTGGAAGTCCACCCCTCTTAAAGCAGGCTGGCTGGGGGATTCTGGGAGTGGAAGTCCACCCCTCTTAAAGCAGGCTGGCTGGGGAATTCTGGGAGTGGAAGTCCTCCCCTCTTAAAGCAGGCTGGCTGGGGAATTCTGGGAGTGGAAGTCCTCCCCTCTTAAAGCAGGCTGGCTGGGGGATTCTGGGAGTGGAAGGCCACCCCTCTTAAAGCAGGCTGGCTGGGGGATTCTGGGAGTGGAAGTCCACCCCTCTTAAAGCAGGCTGGCTGGGGGATTGTGGGAGTGGAAGTCCTCCCCTCTTAAAGCAGGCTGGCTGGGGGATTCTGGGAGTGGAAGTCCATCCCTCTTAAAGCAGGCTGGTTGGGGGATTCTGGGAGTGGAAGCCCTCCCCTCTTAAAGCATCCTGGCTGGGGAATTCTGGGAGTGGAAGTCCACCCCTCTTAAAGCAGGCTGGCTGGGGGATTGTGGGAGTGGAAGCCCACCCCTCTTAAAGCATCCTGGCTGGGGAATTCTGGGAGTGGAAGTCCATCCCTCTTAAAGCCTGCTGGCTGGGGAATTCTGGGAGTTGAAGTCCACAGGTTTTAACCTTTGGCCGCATTCAACGGTCCTTCTGCCATTTCTTTTTCAACCTTGCTGCTGCTGTTGCCAAAACAATATAAAGACGAAGGAGCTACCTTACATCCTTGGGCGGCAACGGATCAAATGCCACCCCTTCCCCAAAGGAGAGTGGGCAGAGCCGCAGAGGATTGGGAGAAGACGAGGCCTCCTGAAAAACACCCAATAAAAGAAGGTTTGTGAAGGACCAAATAAATGTGAAAAAACAGGCTCAAATGAAGAAAGTCACATTTAACAGAAGACCAAGGAATACCCAGCCAAATACAGTATCTCATCCTTTTATTCACCAATCAATAGAATGAAATGGAATAGAATAGAATAACAGAGTTGGAAGGGACCTTGGAGGTCTTCTAGTCCAACCCCCTGCCAGGCAGGAAACCTTACACCACTTTAGACAAATGGTTATCCAACATCTTCTTAAAGACTTCCAGTGTTGGGGCATTCACAACTTCTGGAGGCAATTTCTGTTCCACTGATTAATTGTTCTCACTGTCAGGAAATTTCTCCTCAGTTCTAAGTTGCTTCTCTCCTTGATTAGTTTCCACCCATTGCTTATTGTTCTACCCTCAGGTGCCTTGGAGAATAGTTTGACTCCCTCTTCTTTGTGGCAGCCCCTGAGATATTGGAAGACTGCTATCATGTCTCCCCTAGTCCTTCTTTCTCTTAAGCTAAACATACCCAGTTCCTGCAACCGTTCTTCATATGTTTTAGTCTCCAGTCCCCTAATCCTCTTTCTTGCTCTTCTCTGCACTCTTTCTAGAGATCAATCAATCTTTCTATCAATCAAACAATCTATATCACACTCTGCAGCTCATTCCTCCTGATACCAAAGTGCCTTGACTGGCATATGATATAGCTGATTGTTCTTCTTTCGTTCTCATCCAAAGTTACAGCGGCACTGAAAAAGTGACCTATAACCCCTTTTTTCACCCTTACCACCATTTGCAGCATCAAAAAAAACGTGATCAAAATTTAGCCACTTGACAATTGACTCATTTATGGCGGTGTCCCCTCGAATATTGGAAGGCTGCTCTCCTGTCTCCCCTGGTCCTTCTCTTCCCTAGACTAGCCAGGCCCAGTTCCTGCAACCGTTCATCCTATGCTTTAGTCTCCAGTCCCCTCATCATCCTGGTTGCTCTTCTCTGCACTCTTTCTAGAGTCTCAACATCCTTTTTATAGTGTGGTGACCAAAACTGGATGCAGGACTCTAGGTGTGGTCTTACTAAGGCTTTATAGAGGGGTATTAGTACCTCCCTTGATCTTGATTGTATCCCTCTGTTAATGCATCTTAGCATTGCATTGGCTTTTTTGTCTGTTGCCATACACTGCTGACTCGTATTTTGGGACACGAAGTCCACCCCTCTTAAAGGATGCTGGCTGGGGAATCCTGGGAGTGAAAGTCCATCCCTCTTAAAGGTTGCTGGCTGGGGAATTCTGGGAGTTGAAGTTACCCCTCTTAAAGGATGCTGGCTGGGGAATTCTGGGAGTTGAAGTTACCCCTCTTAAAGGATGCTGGCTGGAGAATTCTGGGAGTGGAAGCCCACCCCTCTTAAAGCATGCTGGCTGGGGAATTCTGGGAGTTGGAGTCCACCCATCGTAAAGCACACTTGGGGAATTCTGGAAAGTCCACCCATCTTAAACCGCCCCGAGTCCCTTCTGGGAGAGGGCGCGGTTTATAAATTAAATAAAAGTTAAAGTTAAGTTAAGTTAAAGTTGCTGAGTTTAGACCATCTGATCTGCCCTCTGAACCACCTAAACCAGTATCTGCAAAATGGTTGAAGCATTACAGGTGAGAGTCCCAACCCACGTAGGAAAAAGGTGAGTGAGATGGGAGGGGAGCTATTCGGTATCTTCTACATGGGCAGCATATTTACTTGCAGCTCATGACATACCAGCAATACTCCACATGCAGCTCAACAGCTGCCTCTAATCCACTTTCTGGAAGAAGAAATCAAATCGCTTTGCAGCGTCTCTGGCAGTTTGTATTTCCCAGCACGCATAATGTACATTCCTGTGGGGAAACCCCAGCCGGACATGCTGTCTTGCTTTTGATGTGCAGCTTTGTAGATTTCCTGGGGGGCTGGCCCATATTTTTTCCAGGTTGTTTGCAGCAGCTAAGACAGTGTTTCTCAACCTTGGCAACTATGAGATAGGTGGACTTCCACTCCCAGAATTCCCCACCCTGCATGCTTCCAGATGGGTGGACTCTGAAATCCCAGAATTCTGCAGCCAGCATGTTTTATACGGCTTTAAGATGGATTGGACTCTTAACTCCTAGAATTTCCCAGCCAGTATTCTCTAAGATGGGTAGACTTCAACTCCCACAATTCCCTAGTCAACATGCTTTAAGTGGGGTATACTTCAATTCCGAGAATTCCCCAGCATGCATGCTTTAAGATGGGTGGACTTCCTCTCCCAGAATCCCCCAGCCAGCAAACTTTAAGACGGGTGGACTTCCACTCCCAGAATCCCCCAGCATGCATCCTTTAAGAGGGGTGGACTTCCACTCCCAGAATCCCCCAGCATGCATGCTTTAAGAGGGATGGACTTCAACTCCCAGAATCCCCCAGCATGCATCCTTTAAGAAGGGTGGACTTCCACTCCCAGAATCCCCCAGCATGCATGCTTTAAGAGGGATATACTTCCACTCCCAGAATCCCCCAGCATGCATCATTTAAGAGGGATGGACTTCAACTCCCAGAATCCCCCAGCATGCATCCTTTAAGAGGGATGTACTTCCACTCCCAGAATCCCCCAGCATGCATCCTTTAAGAAGGGTGGACTTCCACTCCCAGAATCCCCCAGCATGCATCCTTTAAGAAGGGTGGACTTCCACTCCCAGAATCCCCCAGCATGCATGCTTTAAGAGGGATGTACTTCCACTCCCAGAATCCCCCAGCATGCATCCTTTAAGAAGGGTGGACTTCCACTCCCAGAATCCCCCAGCATGCATCCTTTAAGAAGGGTGGACTTCCACTCCCAGAATCCCCCAGCATGCATGCTTTAAGAGGGATGTACTTACACTCCCAGAATCCCCCAGCATGCATCCTTTAAGAGGGATGGACTTCAACTCCCAGAATCCCCCAGCATGCATCCTTTAAGAGGGATGGACGTCAACTCCCAGAATCCCCCAGCATGCATCCTTTAAGGGGGATGGACGTCAACTCCCAGAATCCCCCAGCATGCATCCTTTAAGAGGGATGGACTTCAACTCCCAGAATCCCCCAGCATGCATCCTTTAAGAGGGATGGACGTCAACTCCCAGAATCCCCCAGCATGCATCCTTTAAGGGGGATGGACGTCAACTCCCAGAATCCCCCAGCATGCATCCTTTAAGAGGGATGGACTACAACTCCCAGAATCCCCCAGCATGCATGCTTTAAAGATAATCCTCGACTTGCAGCCATTTGTTGATGAAGCGTTCAAAGTTACAAGGGCATAGGAGGAAAAAAAACCCATGACTTCCAACCACTTCCTTACCCTGCGGGCCGTCGTAGCATCCCTAAGACCACGTGACGGGAGCCACGAGTGAATTATGAGCTCCGCAGTGTTGGACTGGCCTGGCTCCCTCCAAGAGGGAACAGAGAGGGCTACTGTCTTGGCACAGGGCGAAGGCTGGAACTGGTCGCTAACCACTCCCTGCCCTTAATTCGATCCAGCCTTCCAGCTGCGTAGAAACAATTTCAGTTTCTGTCTGAGCCGGAGCCAAAGGCAGCTGCGTTTCCACCCCGGCCAGACTCCAGTTAGGAAAAACTGCCATTTCGGGAGAAACCGATGATTAAAAATCCAGTTTATCTGCCGTTTGGCTTTGCCCTCCTAATAAAAAAGGAAGGCGCTGAACAGCAGGGAACAAACTGTGCGCTCCTTGGTGCTTTCTGAAATGGCTGGTTTTCTTGCAGATGGTTCATGACCCAACTAGGTAACATCATCAGTGCTAGAAAGGAGTGAGGTTTGCAAGAGGAGGGAGGAGGAGAGGAGAATTGTGAGTTCCTTAGCATTCTCTGAGTTTGGTTGTTTTCTTGCAGACGTTTCATTACCCAACTAGGGAACATCATCAGTGCTGGAAGGGAATGAGGAAGGGAGGGAGAGGAGGAAGAAGAGGAGGAAGAGGAGGATTATGACTGTGAGGTCCTTGGTGCTCTCTGAGCTTAGTGATTTTCTTGCAGACGTTTCATTACCCAACTAGGTAATATCATCAGTGATGGAAGGGAATGGGGTTTGAAGAGTGGAGGAGGAGGAAGAAGAAGAGGAGGATTGTGGGGTCCTTGTTGCTCCTAGGCTGTGTGTGGGGGTGTTGCTAATAGAGTATTTGTAGCTCAGGACTCAACTGTAAGGTCCTGGATGCTCCCCCAGCGTGATTGTTTTCTTGCAGACGTTTCGTGACCCAACTAGGCAGCGTCATCAGTGCTAGAAGGGAATGGGATTCGAATAGCAGAGGAGAAGGAGGAGGATTGTGGGGTCCTTGGTGCTCTCGGTTGCTTTCTTTGCAGACGTTTTGTAACCCTACTAGGGAACATCATCAGTCCTATCCATGTTCAAAGAACACAAAAGAGCCCACAGTTCACCCCTAAATCTACATATATTCCGTTCAATGGACAACAAAATTTAGGGGTGATTTTTCCAGGTTTGGAATGGGCAGTGCTGATAAGGAAAGGATCCGAAGGGATTTTGCAGCAGCCGACTGGGTAAAGCTGGTGCAGGGAATGATGGGGCTGCTTGCCAGGTGAACCCCAAAACTTTCTGCTTCTAGCCGTTGTAGTGTAGGAGGAGAGTGCCTACCTATGTCAGTCTGCAAGACTCAAGAATCAGCACAAAATGAATATTACGTTATATGGGAACTATTCTGCCGATGGCTAGAGAATAAATATGAAAGTTAGAAATAGAAGTAGATCAGTGAAGTATAGAAAATATATCAAGGGGAATTACAGTATTCGATATGTTATGTAGAGCAATATTAAGTTAAGAGTTAGACCAGTAATGAATATGGCTGTAAATTTTAATGGTTATTGCACCTTGTACTCAGGTGACACACTGTTTAATGGAAGAGGGATTGTTTGTATTAAAATAAAATAAAAATAAAATAAAAATGTGTGTGTGTGTGTGTGTGTGTGTGTATCTCTATCTCTATCTCTATCTCTATCTCTATCTCTCTCTATCTGTATGTATGTATGTATGTATGTATGTATGTATGTATGTATGTATGTATGTGTGTTACAACCCCTGGTATGCCCAAATATTAGCTTAGTGACTAAGACTCCTGCCTAATATGTAATACAGCCCAGGTTCGAATCCCAGTAAGGGTATGGCTAGCTGATGAGAGCTAAATGGCTTGAAATAGATCTATACTGGTCTCCCTTTATTTATTTATCAGCACAAATACAACATATATATATAATGTTCAACAATCGGGACTCTGAGAGCACCTTTTGAGAAAAAATATACATACATTTATATTAGATTTTTATTCCGCCTTTATTACTTTATAAACAGCTGAAGGCAGCAAACATACTGTTCCCCTCCTATTTTCCCTACAACAACCCTATGAGGTGGGCTCGGCTGAAGGAGAGAGAGACTGGCCCAAAGTCACCCAGCTGGCTTCCATGCCTAAGGCAGGACTAGAACTCACCATCTCCTGGTGATTGCCCCACTGTCTCCTAGATGCCTTTTATTCCTAAGGCGGAACTAGAACTCCCAGTCTCCTGGTGATTGGCCCAGCTGACTTTCATCCCTAATGTGAGACTAGAACTCACCATCTCCTGGTGATTAGTCTAAAGTCCCCCAGCTAGCTTTCATGCCTAAGGCGGAACTAGAACTCCCAGTCTCCCGGTGATTGGCCCAGCTGACTTTCATCCCTAATGTGAAACTAGAACTCCCAGTCTCCTGGTGATTGGCCCAGCTGACTTTCATCCCTAATGTGAGACTAGAACTCACCATCTCCTGGTGATTAGTCTAAAGTCCCCCAGCTAGCTTTCATGCCTAAGGCGGAACTAGAACTCCCAGTCTCCCGGTGGTTGGCCCAGCTGACTTTCATCCCTAATGTGAGACTAGAACTCACCATCTCCTGGTGATTGGCCCAGCTGACTTTCATCCCTAATGTGAGACTAGAACTCCCAGTCTCCTGGTGATTGGCCCAGCTGACTTTCATCCCTAATGTGAGACTAGAACTCCCAGTCTCCTGGTGATTGGCCCAGCTGACTTTCATCCCTAATGTGAGACTAGAACTCCCAGTCTCCTGGTGATTGGCCCAGCTGACTTTCATCCCTAATGTGAGACTAGAACTCCCAGTCTCCTGGTGATTGGCCCAGCTGACTTTCATCCCTAATGTGAGACTAGAACTCCCAGTCTCCTGGTGATTGGCCCAGCTGACTTTCATCCCTAATGTGAGGCTAGAACTCCCAGTCTCCTGGTGATTGGCCCAGCTGACTTTCATCCCTAATGTGAGACTAGAACTCCCAGTCTCCTGGTGATTGGCCCAGCTGACTTTCATCCCTAATGTGAGACTAGAACTCCCAGTCTCCTGGTGATTGGCCCAGCTGACTTTCATCCTTAATGCAAGGCTAGAACTCACCATCTCCTGGTGATTAGTCTAAAGTCCCCTGGCTAGCTTTCATGCCTAAGGCAGAACTAGAACTCCCAGTCTCCCGGTGGTTGGCTCAAGGTCACCCAGCTGACTTTTATTCCTAAGGCGGAACTAGAACTCCCAGTCTCCTGGTGATTGGCCTGCTTTCACACCTACAGTGGGACTAGAACTAACGGTCTCCCAGTTTCTGGTCTCCCCCCACCCCACCCCAAACTGGCTCTCCGATTAAGCTGTAGCTCACCCCTGTGGCCATTGAGCCACAATTCGTGGCTCCCTCTGCTCGTGGGCGCCTTTGCAATTGGAAACTCACCGAGAAGTCACTTCTCTTTCCTCTTTGACTTTGTTGTTGTAATCCAAAGTATTAACCAGGAACGGGAGAGGAAGTGGCACAACTGAATTTCGTCTTATCTTTCCTTCCCCCCCTCCCCAGCTGATCTACAGTTGTGGTTGCAACACCCCCAACCTCCTACAACAACAACTACAGACCCCCACCCCACCCCGAACCGAAATCCAGTTACGGATGTTGGCGACACAGCAGTTGCCGAACAAATGTTGTTTGCAGCTGTGAAGGCGACCGAGAGATTGCACAGGCGTGTATTTCCTGGGCAGTGAAAGTGGATCTCGTGGGTGGGTGAGGGGTGGGGGGGCTGCAGGGAGGACAGAGAGAAAGGGAGGCAGAAGGCTTAAAAGCAAGGGGTCGAGACTGCAGCCCCCCCCCTCCTAAAAATTCCCAAAACCGTAGTTTTTTCTTATTCCTCCTGACAGACCTTTTAAATTTTAAATTAAATTGTGTTATTATTAAGGGGTATTTTAATGGCTGATTTTTTAACATTTTTAATGTGATGTAATTGCTACCTCCTCCGTGCATGTATGTCTTTGTATATGTGTGGATTTGCTGTTTATAATAATAATAATAATAATAAATATTTATTTCTTAGCCGCACCCTCTCCCGAAGGACTCGGGGCGGCGTACAACGAAACATATGAAATAAATATGTGGACAAAACAAACATATAACAGAGACATATGCCGAGACATACACAAGGAGGAGGTCGGCTGACAAATAAAACAATTAAAATACAGTATTTAAAAACCCCTAGATAATTAAATATAATTAAAATACCCAATAAAAACCCGTCAGGAGCGATATGGTTAAATCAAAGTTGAGCCAGGCCAGCTGCTTGGAATAGGTGGGTCTTAAGCTTAATACGGAAGGAGCGGAGGTCAGAGGTATTCCTAATATCCGGAGGGAGGTCATTCCACAGGGCTGGGCCCGCCACAGAGAAGGCTCTACTCCTAGGCGCCGCCCCCCAACACTGTCTAGTGGACGGCACCTGGAGGAGGCCCTCTCTGTGCGAGCGGATTGGTCGCAGGGATGTATGGGGCAGAATACGATCCCGCAAGTAACTAGGTCCTGAGCCATGGAGCGCTTTAAAGATTATTATCAAAACCTTGAAACGCACCCGATAGACCACAGGAAGCCAGTGCAGCTCGCGCAGGAACGGTGTCACATGGGAGTACCTAGTACTCCCCATAATTACCCGCGCGGCTGCGTTCTGGACCAACTGTAGCCTCCGGGTGCATTTCAAGGGAAGCCCCATGTAGAGAGCGTTACAGTAGTCCAAGCGGGACGTCACCAGCGCATGAGTGACTGTGCGTAAGGCGTCCCGGTCCAGTAGGGGGCGCAATTGGCGCACCAGGCGAACCTGGTGGAACGCCCCCCTTGCCACGGCTGTCACATGGTCATCCATGGACAGCCGGGCATCCAGGAGGACGCCCAAATTGCGCGCCCGCTCCACGGGGGCAAGTTGAATGCCCCCAATGGCCAATGATGGAATTAATTGGCTGAACCGGGGGGCTGGTACCCACAGCCACTCCGTCTTGGAGGGGTTGAGCTTGAGTCGGTTGTCATCCATCCAGATCCGTACGGCTTCCACACACCGGGACATCACTTCGATGGCCTCGTTGGGGTGGTTCGGGGTGGAAAAGTACAGCTGAGTATCATCAGCGTACAGATGGTATCCCACCCCGAAACCACGGATGATCTCACCCAGCGGCTTCATATATGTGTTGAAGAGGAGTGGAGATGTGTTTATGTGTTTGCACATATGTTTTTATGTTTTATATGTTTATTGTACGCCGCCCCGAGTCCTTTTTGGAGAGGGAGCGGCTAATAAATTAAAAATTATTATTATTAATTATTAAAAAGAAAGATTCGGAGGGCTGCACTGAGGTGACTTTTTTTTTGCACTTAAAAAAAGTTTGGGATGCCAAAAACGCACGTTGGGATACAGCTTAGACCTCGACTTCATGGCCCAGAATTTCCGCGGCTCAGCGAGACGGCTGTGAAGTGAGCTTTGCCCCATTTTACGACCTCCCTTGCCCCCGTTGTTACGTGAATCTCTGCCGTCAAGTAACACGGTTGTTAAGCGAATCTGGCTTCCCCATTGTCTTGTCAGGAGGTCGCAAAAGGGGATCGTGCAATGCCGGGACATGGCGGATGGTCATAAAGACGAGACAGTTGCCAAGCGTCTGAATTTTGATCAGGTGATCCTTGAGAGCCACAGGGGATGGACTTTGTAATACTTGAAACATGGTTTTTGTAATACGCTTGCCCAAGGCTAATCAACCGGGTTTTTCTTATAGCTTAAATTTGCTTACAATACAAAAAAAAAACATGTTCACTAGCCGGTGTGGCACTATTACAAAAACCATGTTTCAAGTGTTACAGAGCCCATCCTCTGCGGCTCTCACCATGGGGATGCTGCAGCAGTCAGTCATAAGCATGAAAAGTGGTCATAAGTCACGTTTTTCAGTGCCGTTGTAACTTTGAAAGGTTACTAAACAAACTCGTACGTCAAGGGGACTGCCTGTATAAGATAGGCAGCTGGTGTGCTTCCCCGGTTAGAGTTCTGCGATGGATGGGGGTCACATTATGACCCACTCTTATGTTTGGGGGGAGGGGGGCTGAAGCACAGGGACCCTTCCTGCTTTCTTCCTCTCCCTGCACCCATCTATCACAAAATGGATGATGAGCGGACTGGAGGCTAAAACATACAATGAACAGTGGGGGTTGGACTAGATGACCTACAAGGTCCTTTCCAACTCTGTTAATCTGAATCTAAGATGATCAAAGGCCTGGAGGCTAAAACATACAATGAACAGTGGGGGTTGGACTAGATGACCTGCAAGGTCCCTTCCAATATAATCTGAATCTATCTAAGATGATCAAAGGCCTGGAGGCTAAAACATACAAAGGACCGTTGCAGGAACTGGGCCTGGCTAGTCGAGCGAAGAGAAGGACCAGGGGAGACAGGAGAGCAGTCTTCCAATATTTGAGGGGCTGCCCCAGAGAGGAGGGGGTCAAGCTATTCTCCAAAGCCGCCGAAGGCCGGATAAAGAATAATAGATGGAAACTGAACAAGGAGAGATTCCAGCTAGAAATAAGGAGGAATTTTCTGACAATCAACCGATGGAATAAAAGTTGCCTTCGGAAGTTGTGGGAGCTTCATCACTGGAGGCTTTCAAGAAGAGATTGGACTGCCATCTGTCTGAAGTGGCATATGGTCTCTTGCTTGGGCAGGGGGTTGGACTAGATGACCTACAAGGTCCCTTCCAGCTCTGTTAATCTGAATCTATCTAAGATGATCAAAGGCCTGGAGACTAAAACGGTTGCAGGAACTGGGCCTGGCTAGTCTAGCGAAGAGAAGGACCAGGGGAGACATGATAGCATCTTCCAATGTTTGAGGGGCTGCCCCAGAGAGGAGGGGGTCAAGCTATTCTCCAAGGCACCTGAAGGCTGGATAAGGAAGAATGGATGGAAACTGAACAAGGAGAGATTCAACCTGGAAATAAGGAGGAATTTCCTAGACAGTGAGAAACAATCAACCAATGGAACAGCTTGCCACTAGACGTTGTGGGAGCTTCATCACTGGAGGCTTTCAAGAAGAGACTGGACTGCCATTTGTCAGAAATGGTGTAGGGTCTTCTGCTTGGGCAGGGGAAGGGGTTGGACTAGATGACCTGCAAGGTCCCTTCCAACTCCGTTAATCTCATCTTAATCTCATGCACTTCCAACACCCCTTTAAGGCAAGCCACCAAAACTCCCGTGGCTGGATTTCACACAACCCCATGTTGTCCCCTTTATGGCGAGCTTAAAGGTCAATGCATTGCGAAGATCCCTGGATCATTTCAGTGACCGAGGCAGCAAGAAAGTTCTTTTCCTCTCCATCTGATAAAAGGCTCCCTTTCATTACAAAGGCATCGTGTGAATTTCTTGAATTATGTCAATGAAGCCGAAGGAACGTCCTCTGAAGCTAATCTTGTCTACATTAGTGAATTGGAGGGGAGACACATCACAATTGTTATCTATTAGGCTCGATTCCAGACTTCTGGGCACTTGTTATTAAATTCCACCTGGCAGCCCTAAAGAAAAAAGTCTCAAATCTGAATAATCTGGCCTGAGGCAGGGGTGGGCGAGGAAAGCCATCTGCGATTAGATGTGACATTATTTTATTTATAAAGGAGGTGAAGGGGCAGTTTAAAAATGTGATAGAGAGAAAGTTAGAGACAGAGATGGACAAGATAGATAGAAAGACAGAAACAGACACACACGGGGGGGGGAGAGAAGGAGGGGGAGAGGGGGGACAATAGAGACATAGATGATAGATAGATGATAGATAGATGATAGATAGGTAGAGATAGATGAAAGATTAGATAGATGACAGATTTTATAGACAGATGACAGATAGGTAGGTAGGTAGGTAGGTAGATAGATAGATAGATAGATAGATAGATAGATAGATAGATAGATAGATAGATAGATAGATAGATAGATAGACAGATATGATACATTTGATAGACAGATGACAGCTAGATAAATATATATAGAGAGAGAGATAGTAGAGAGAGTGATATATGATAGATTTGATAGATTTGATAGACAAATAACAGCTAGATAAATAGAGAGAGGAGATGATAGATAGCTAGATAAATAGAGAGAGATGATAGATTTGCTAGACAGATGACAGTTAGCTAGCTAGATAGTAGAGAGAGTGATAGATGATAGACAGATGACAGCTAGATAAATAGAGAGATAGCAGAGAGAGGAGATGATAGATTTGATAGGCAGATGACAGATAGCTAGATAAATAGAGATAGTAGAAAGATAGTGATAGATGATAATTTGATAAACAGATGAGAGATACCCAGATCAATAGAGATATAGACAGACAGAAAGATAGAGATAGGTAGAACTAGAGAGATAAAGAGAAAGATGGAGAGAGAGATGGAGTGATAGCTGGAAAGATAGATAGATAGATAGATAGATAGATAGATAGATAGATGATAGATGATAGATAGATAGATAGATAGATGATAGATGATAGATGATAGATAGATAGATAGATAGATAGCTTGATAGACAAACAGATGGAGAGAGGGATAAATAGTGATGATAGAGGTAGAGAGATCGAGAGACAGAGAGAATTTATAGAGGTCTTCCTTGACTACGACCACAATGGAACGCTTGATATGTACTTGTTCGCGCCCTTTTGGCTCAGATCTTGCTTTCCTTTTCGCTGCTTTCAATTCATAGCTAGTAAAAGTTATCTTTATCTCTATTCAAATGGAGTTGAGGTTTTTCTTTCTTGGATACTGAAGGAAGCATGCCTGACAGCCATTGCAACTTGGAACGGTCACTAAACGAATACGAGTAACCTGTACACCCATTGCTCAGTCCAGCGACTCCAGGAAACTCACCATCAAAGCCAAAAAGTACAAAACATGAAAAGAACCAAGTACGAAAAAGAAGAAAGATTAAATAGGGGGGAGGGGGGGGACAGAATACAACAAGGTGGATGGGAGATTCTTCCCGGTCCAATTCCGACCCGAATATCTGGATTTGGCTAATCTAGAGAAAAGAAGGACTAGGGGAGACCTGATAGCAGTCTTCCAATATCTCAGGGGTTGCCACAAAGAAGAGGGAGTCAAGCCATTCTCCAAAGCACCTGAGGGAGGAACAAGAAGCAATGGGTGGAAACTAATCAAGGAGAGAAGCAACTTAGAACTGAGGAGAAACTTCCTGACAGTTAGAACAATTAATCAGTGGAACTACCTGCCTCCAGAAATTGTGATTCTCCAACTGGAAGTTTTTAAAAAGAGACTGGGCAAACATTTGTCTGAAATTTTATAGGGTTTCCTGCCTAATCAGGGGGCTGGACTAGAAGACCTCCAAGGTCCCTTCCAATTCTCTTCTCTTCTCTCCCTATCACTATCCTATTCTCCAAAGCCACTGAAGGCAGGACAAGAAGCAAGGGGTGGAAACTAATCAAGGAGAGAAGCAACTTAGAACTAAGGAGAAATTTCCTGACAGTTAGAACAATTAACCAGGGGAACTACTTGCCACCAGAAGTTGTGAATGCTCCAACATTGGAAGTTTTATAGAAGAGATTGGACAACCATTTGTCTGAAATGGTATAGGGCTGGGATGGAGAAACTATGGCACGCGTGCCAGAGGTGGCAGGCAGAGCCCTCTCTGTGGGCACGCTTATTGTCGCCAGCTGTTCGTTTGGTTTCCGTCACTCATATGGTCTTCATGGGCGCCGAAAAATGGCCACAAAACAGGCATGTATGTGCTGGCCACCTTGGTCTTCAGTTTTCTGGTGCTCTGGCATGAGCGAAGACCAGCTGGCCTGAGTGCATGCATGTGCGTTCCGGTTTGGCACTCAATGCCAAAAAGGTCCGCCATCAAGGGTATAGGG
Organism: Natrix helvetica; assembly: GCF_964273705.1. Taxonomy (NCBI): domain Eukaryota; kingdom Metazoa; phylum Chordata; class Lepidosauria; order Squamata; family Natricidae; genus Natrix; species Natrix helvetica. Next base: position 294,215,682 of record NC_138552.1, read on the forward strand.
TTTCCCGCCTAAGCAGTGGGTTGGACTAGAAGACCTCCAATGTCCCTTCCAAGTCAATTCTTCTCTTCTCTCCCTATCCTATTCTCCAAAGCACCTGGAAGGCAGGACAAGAAGCAATGGGTGGAAACTAATCAAGGAGAGAAGCAACTTAGAACTGAGGAGAAACGTCCTGACAGTGAGGACAGTGAAACTACTTGCCACCAGAAGTCGTGGGTGCCCCAACACAGGAGGCTTTTTAGAAGAGACCGGACAGTCACTTGTCTGAAATGGTCTACACTTTAGACTCCCGCTTAGGCTGGGGGTTGGACTAGAGGACCTTCAAGGTCCCTTCCAGCTCTTTCTCTGATTGATGGATTTGAACTCCTTTCGCTCCAGCTTCCTTTGCCCTGCAAGATTCAGAGAGAAGGTCCCCCAGTCCTCTTCCATGCTTAAATCGGATTAAGATGGAGGGGGAGGGGAAGGAAATTCACCCCTTCCCCATCCTAGGGGTGGGTGGGTTTCAATCCTCCCTCCTTAGCATCCCCCCCTCCCCAATTCCTCTTCCAATCCGCCCGGCTGTCATCGCTCCCTTGCTGGGGGGGGGGGGCTCTGCGATCCCGGCTCGGTCCCCACTAGATCTAATCCACTCTACGATACCGGCTCGATCCCCACCAGATCTAATCCGCTCTGCGATCCCGGCTCGATCCCCACTAGATCTAATCCGCTCTGCGATCCCGGCTCGATCCCCACTAGATCTAATCCGCTCTGCGATCCCGGCTCGATCCCCACTAGATCTAATCCGCTCTGCGATCCCGGCTCGATCCCCACTAGATCTAATCCGCTCTGCGATCCCGGCTCGATCCCCACTAGATCTAATCCGCTCTGCGATCCTGGCTCGATCCCCGTTTGATCTAATCCGCTCTGCGATCCCGGTTCGATCCCCACTAGATCTAATCCACTCTACGATCCCGGTTCGATCCCCACTAGATCTAATCCACTCTACGATACCGGCTCGATCCCCACCAGATCTAATCCGCTCTGCGATCCCGGCTCGATCCCCACCAGATCTAATCCGCTCTGCGATCCCGGCTCGATCCACACTAGATCTAATCCACTCTGCGATCCCGGCTCGATCCCCACTAGATCTAATCCACTCTGCGATCCCGGCTCGATCCCCACTAGATCTAATCCGCTCTGCGATCCCGGCTCGATCCCCACCAGATCTGATTCGCTGCGGGATCCGCTTTCTAGGAGGAATCGATCGACTTATTCGGGGGGGGGGTGTTGCAAAAACTCCTCCACCCACCCCCCCGACGCCAAAGCCCGTCTGCATCGCGCGCAAACCTCGCGCAAGTCTTTCTGGGGGGGGGGGGGGTTCGGCTCACCTTGGCGGCGGGCGTCTTGCAGGCGATCTCCGTCTCGGGCAGCCCCTGACCGAGCCAGCTGGCCGGGCTGGGGCTGGGGGGCAAGCCGGAGTCGGGACTGTCCAGCGCCCGCTTGGAGTCCGGCAGCTCCGGCGCCTCCGGCAGACTCAGCCGCCCGACCATCGCTGCGCCCTGCCCGGCTCTGCCAGCCGCTGCAATGCCAGGCTGGTCCCGGGGAATGGGGCGGAGCCTCCCTCCCCCACGCCACGCCCCTTCCCGGGAGGGAGGGGGGAGGGAATCCCAGCGCTGGAGAGGAAGCGGGGGGGGGGGGAGGACTCATCTACAACGTCCCCCACCGCGAAATGGGGCGGGGTCTGCGCAGGGAAGGGAGGGAGGGTCGCCGGCATGGGCAACAGCTGTGTTGGGAGCCCGGAGGGAGGGAGGATGCCCCCCCCGGAAGATGAGCCCCCCCTCACACAGCCCAGTTAGGAGAGAGGGGAGGGGGGGTTCCACAGGTTTTGGGGAGGGGGCGGCCAGCAAAGGGGAGCGTCGTTTTGCAGGCCTGGGCAAAAGGACTGGGGTTGTTTTTTTCTGCAATGGGGGTAGTCAGAATCAGAGTAGAGCTGGGAGGGGCTTTGGTGGCTTTCTAGTCCAATTTGGACCCTTGACAACTGCCTCATATTTACGATGGTCGCAGTGCCCTGGGGTCCTCGAATCCCCTTTCGCAACCTCCCGACAAGCCAAATCAATGGGGAAGCCAGACTCACTTAACAACCGCACGACTGACTTAACAACTGCAGCGATTCCCTTAACAACTGCGGCTAGAAAGGGCGTGAAATGGGCCAAACCCTACTTAGCAACTGTCTCGCTTAGCCACAAGAATTTGGGGCTCTGTTTCGGTCTCTGATAGCCTTCTTGCAGCAATTAGTTTAAGCCAGGGGTGTCCAAACTTGGCAACTTTAAGACTTGTGGACTTCAACTCCCAGAATTCCCCAGCGGGGAATTCTGGGAGTTGAAGTCCACAAGTCTTAAAAGTCCCCAAGTTTGGACACCCCTGGTTTAAGCAGTTTAAATTCTGGTTCCCAGGAAAAAAATGTCCCCTAGGTCTAACTTAGCTAGATTCCTGACTAAAACCATTTAGGAGGCCTGCCCGACATAGAGACCTAGATGAAACTATGGCTTGCTTCAGCTTGAGACAAGGCACCTTTCCTTGCTCTTATGTCAGGGAGGGCATTCGTGAGAACCATGAGGACTAGAATCCCCATTTTGGTCACGATGAGGAAAGATCCTGTCCAAAAGCTTCAGATAATTAATATATATCAATATATCTATATATGTTGTATTTGTACTGATAAATAAATAAAGGGAGACTAGTATAGATCTATTTCGAGCTAAATAGCTCTCATCAGCTAGCCATACCCTTACTGGGATTTGAACCTATCTATCTATCTATCTATCTATCTATCTATCTATCTATCTATCTATCTATCTATCTATCTATCTATCTATCTCTATCTATCTATCATCTATCTATCTATCTATCTATCTATCTATCTATCTATCATCTATCTAATGTTTGTGCTGATAAATAAATAAAGGGGGACTAGTATAGTTCTATTTCAAGCTATTTAGCTCTCATCAGCTAGCCCTACCCTACTGGGATTCTATATATATATTTGAAGTTCTTGAGAAAAGGTTGACGAATTGTATTTTTACTTGGAATCACCTTTGTACATTTTGCAAGAAGCTAGAGGAAATGGTCGGTTGGGAGATTTGAAGATTAAAAATGTTTTGAGAAGCCAGAAATAATGCAGAGAGAACCGGGGTGTCAAACTCAAGGCCCGTGGGCCGGATTCAGCCTGTGGGGTGTTCGGCCTGGAATCATCAAAGGACCAGCCTGTGGTGCCTCAGCCAGCAAAAATGGGGCTCAGGGCTGCGTGGGCCTTCCCGGGTCCCGTTTTCAGCTGTGACAGCCTCCTGCAGCCCTCCGTCAATGAAAATGGAGCTGAGGGGGGCATGCACGGTCCTCGTGCCCCATTTTCAGCCACGACGGGCTCCTGCAGCTCCTTTTTGGCATGGCAGAGGGCTGCAGGAGGCCGTTGTGGCTGAAAATGGGGCATGGCCCCCGCCCGGGCTCCTTTTTCGCTGGCAGAGGGCTGGCAAAGTAAACTCAAAACAAAACAAAAGGAAAAATGTTTCCCCTTTTGCATTTGAGCGTGTAAGAAGGGACAGGGAAGGAGAAAGGCAAAGAGGAAAGGCAAAGAAAAAAAGATGGGAAGAGAGCAGGGAAGGAAAAAGAAGGGAAGGAAGAAGAAAGGAGAATGAAGAGGGAAGGAAGAAAGGAAAGAATGGGATAGGGTAGAGTAAGATAGGATAGGATAGGATAGAATAGAATAACAAGAGTTGGAAGGGACTTTGGAGATCTTCTAGTAGTCCAACCCCCTGCTTAAAGATGGGAATGAGAAGGAAGGAGGGAAGGAAGGAAGGAAAAGGGAGGAAAGGAGGAAGGAAGGAAGGAAGGAAGGAGGAAAATGGAAGGAAGGAAGGAACAAAGGAAAAGGAAGGAAGGAAGGAAGGAAGGAAGGAAGGAAAAGGTAGGAAAGGAAGAAGGAAGAAAGTAACAAGAGGGAAGGAAGGATGGAAGGAAAAGGAAGGAAGGAAGGAAGGAAGGAAGGAAGGAAGGAAGGAAAAGGTAGGAAAGGAAGAAGGAAGAAAGTAACAAGAGGGAAGGAAGGATGGAAGGAAAAGGGAGAGCAGGAGGAAGGAAGGAACAAAGGAGAAGGAAGGAAGGAAAAGGAAGGAAAGGAGGAAGGAAGGAGGAAAGGAAGGAAGGATGGAAGGAAAAGGGAGGGCAGGAGGAAGGAAGGAAGGAAGGAAGGAAGGAAGGAAAAGGTAGGAAAGGAAGAAGGAAGAAAGTAACAAGAGGGAAGGAAGGATGGAAGGAAAAGGAAGGAAGGAAGGAAGGAAGGAAGGAAAAGGTAGGAAAGGAAGAAGGAAGAAAGTAACAAGAGGGAAGGAAGGATGGAAGGAAAAGGGAGAGCAGGAGGAAGGAAGTAACAAGAGGGAAGGAAGGAAGGAAAAGGGAGGAAAGGAGGAAGGAAGGAGGAAAGGAAGGAAGGAGGGAAGGAAAAGGGAGGGCAGGAGGAAGGAAGGAAGGAAGGAAGAAGGAAGGAAAATGGAAGGAAGGAACAAAGGAGGGAAGGAAGGAAAAACAAGGAAAGGAGGAAGAAACAAAGGAAAGAAGGAAGTAAAAGGGAGGAAAGGAAGGAACAAAAGATGAAAGGAAGGAACAAAGGAGAGAAGGAAGAAAGGAAAAGGGAGGATAGGAGGAAGGAACAAAGGAGGAAAGGAATGAAGGAGGAAAGGAGGAAGGAAGGAGGAAAATGGAAGGAAGAAACAAAGGGGGGAAGGAAGGAAGGAAAAAGGAGGAAAGAAAGAAGGAAGGAACAAAGGGAAGGAAGGAAGGAAAAAGGAGGAAAGAAAGAAGGAAGGAACAAAGGAAAGAAGGAAGTAAAAGGGAGGAAAGGAGGAAGGAACAAAAGATGAAAGGAAGGAACAAAGGAGAAGGAAGGAAGGAAAAGGAAGGAAAGGAAGGAGGGAAGTAACAAGAGGGAAGGAAGGAAGGAAAAGGGAGGAAAGGAGGAAGGAAGGAGGGAAGGAAAAGGGAGGGCAGGAGGAAGGAAGGAAGGAAGAAGGAAGGAAAATGGAAGGAAGGAACAAAGGAGGGAAGGAAGGAAAAACAAGGAAAGGAGGAAGGAACAAAGGAAAGAAGGAAGTAAAAGGGAGGAAAGGAGGAAGGAACAAAAGATGAAAGGAAGGAACAAAGGAGAGAAGGAAGAAAGGAAAAGGGAGGAAAGGAGGAAGGAACAAAGGAGGAAAGGAATGAAGGAGGAAAGGAGGAAGGAAGGAGGAAAATGGAAGGAAGAAACAAAGGGGGGAAGGAAGGAAGGAAGGAAAAAGGAGGAAAGAAAGAAGGAAGGAACAAAGGGAAGGAAGGAAGGAAAAGGGAGGAAAATGGAAGGAAGGAGCAAAGGAGGGAAGGGAGGAGGATTATAATGAGAGTGAGTGAGGGTTTCAGGGAAATCCTGACTTAGCACTTGGCCACCACAGCTGCCCCCAACATGAGTCCTGTGTCATGCCCCCCCCCCCACTCCCCCCCCAGGTCAAAGAGAACCCTGGTGTGGCCCTCAGTGAAATTGAGTTTGACACCCCTGATATAAAAGTTTGAGATTTTTTTTTAACTTATATCTTTACCAAGGAAAGACAGGAGTTGTTCCTGGTTGCTCGTTCTTTCCATTTTCTCTTTTTTGACTTATCTTTCCATTTTTTAAAAAACCAATAAAGTTATGATTATGATTATTTTTTTAAAAAAGGCTCTCCAGGAGGGACATTGGCGCAAAGGGCAGCCCTCTGTAAGCATAAAGTAATTCAAATTGAAAACAGGCCTCCTCAACCAGCCAGCTGGGAGCGGTGTGGAATTTGCACTTTTCGGTGATTCACACAACCATCCTTCATCATGGAAAAGGCATTTTTTCTTTAAAGGTCAAAAGCACTTTATTATTATTAAATATATATATGGAGTCACTTCAGGGAAGGTGCCAGGGAAGGTCCAACTACCCTCTGTAATCTGTTTTGCTGAGCTTTTAACAGACAGAATAACAGAATAAGAATCGGAAGGGACCTTGGAGGTCATCTAGTCCAGCCCCCCGCCCAAGCAGGAGATCCTACTACACCATTTCTGACAGATTGGCAGTCAAGTCTCTTCTTGAAATCTTCCAGTGGTGAAGCACCCACAATATCTTAAGGGAAGCTGTTCCATGTAATTGACAATTAAAGTCAATTCTTTATGTTAGCAAAGCCTCATTCGGAAATGGCTTTACCGGGCGTCAAGATTTGACCCACTCAGGCACCAGGCTATAGGAAGTGGGAGACCGTGAGTTCTAGTCCCGCTTTACGTATGAAAGCTGATTGGATGACTGGGCTAAATCACCAGGAATGCCTTTGGCGTGAAAACTGGCTGGGTGACTTTGGATCAATCACCAGGAGACTGAGAATTCAATCCCACTTTAGGCATGAAAGCTGTGAAGGATTTCAGAATCTTCTTTTTGCTAGTTCTATTCATTTCTTTTTATTCTTTCTGCATTTCGGTCTATTTTTCTTTTCTGCTTTTAATTTTATTATTAATTCCATATGGAGAGAGAGAGAGAGAGATGCATCTATCTATCTATCTATCTATCTATCTATCTATCTATCTAACCATCTATCATCCATCCATCCATCCATCCATCCATCCATCCATCCATCCATCCATCCATCCATCCATCCATCCATCCATCTATCTATCTATCTATCTATCTATCTATCTAATCTATCCATTAATGGTCTGTCATTTATCTATTTATCTATCTTTATCCATTCATCATCTATCTACCTGTATCTACAGTATCTATGTATCTATCTATCTATCATCTTTCTATCTATCTATCTATCTATCTATCTATCTATCTATCTATCTATCTATCTATCTATCTATCTATCTATCATCTATCTATCTATCCATCCATCCATCCATCCATCCATCCATCCATCCATCTACCTACCTACCTATCCATCTATCTATCTATCGTATCTAGTCATTAATGGTCTTTCATTTATCTATTTATCTATCTATATCCATTCATCATCTATTTACCGGTATCTACAGTATCTACCTCCCTCCCTCCCTCCCTCCCTTCCTCTCTCTCTCTCCCCGTCTAGCTATCTATCATCTCTCTCTCTCTCTCTCTCTCTCCCTCCCTCCCTCCCTCCATCTATCATCTATCTATCTATCTATCTATCTATCTATCTATCTATCTATCTATCTATCTATCATCTATCTATCTATCTATCTATCTATCTATCTATCTATCTATCTATCTATCTATCTATCTATCTATCGTATCTAGCCATTAATGGTCTGTCATTTATCTATTTATCTATCTATATCCATTCATCATCTATTTACCGGTATCTACAGTATCTACCTTCCTCCCTCCCTCCCTCTCTCTCTCTCCCCGTCTAGCTATCTATCATCTCTCTCTCTCTCTCTCTCTCTCCCTCCCTCCCTCCCTCCCTCCCTCCCTCCATCTATCATCTATCTATCTATCTATCTATCTATCTATCTATCTATCTATCTATCTATCTATCTATCTATCTCTATCCATCTATCATCCATCCATCTATCTATCCATCGATCCATCCACCCACCCACCCACCCATCCATCTATTTATCAATCTATCGATCTATCAATCCATCTATCAGCTATCTATAATAACTCCTAGTGGAGTCCTAGTGGACAACCATTTAAATATGAGCCAGCAGTGTGCAGCAGCTGCCAAAAAAGCCAACACAGTTCTAGGCTGCATCAACAGAGGGATAGAATCAAGATCACGTGAAGTGTTAATACCACTTTATAATGCCTTGGTAAGGCCACACTTGGAATACTGCATTCAGTTCTGGTCGCCACGATGTAAAAAAGATGTGGAGACTCTAGAAAGAGTGCAGAGAAGAGCAACAAAGATGATTAGGGGACTGGAGACTAAAACATATGAAGAACGGTTGCAGGAACTGGGTATGTTTAGCTTAAAAGAAAGAAGGACTAGGGGAGACATGATAGCATTATTCCAATATCTCAGAGGTTGCCACAAAGAAGAGGGAGTCAAACTATTCTCCAAAGCACCTGAGGGTAGAACAAGAAGCAATGGGTGGAAACTAATCAAGGAGAGAAGCAATTTAGAACTGAGGAGGAATTTCCTGACAGTGAGAACAATTAATCAGTGGAACAGAAGTTGCCTCCAGAAGTTGTGAATGCCCCAACACTGGAAGTCTTTAAGAAGATGTTGGATAGCTATTTGTCTGAAACGGTATAGGGTTTCCTGCCTAGGCAGGGGGTTGGACTAGAAGACCTCCAAGGTCCCTTCCAACTCTACTATTGTATTGTATTGTATTGTACTTTATCCTTTTACTTCCCTTCTTTCAATTTGCTTTTTAGTGCAGAATTTCCCACTCAATCTGTTGCAATCTCTTTGTTTCCAGCGCAAATGAAGGCTTGAAGGAGACAAAAACTTTACTCTCCACCTCTGGGCAAGCCTTGTGCCTTTACCCATGTTCCCCGTTGCCCAGGTAAGCAAGCTCTTCTGCGTTTAGTCTAGAATAGTTTCCAATCAGGGACGACGGAGCCTCTCCGGAGCCTCGCTCTGAGCTCGTTTCCCGTCATGATGAACGCTCTCGAGGTCACAAAGGTTCCTGTCGTGGGATTGGAACTCGGTACCCAGGGGAAATCTGGCCACGTTCATACAAAGAGTTGAAGCCTTTTCCAAAAATAAAAATAAAAATAGAATTGCAACCAGTCTGCCTTCCATAGAAGACCTGCCTATTACACAGGTCGAAAGGAGGGCTGAGAAAATAACTGCAGACCCCTCACATCCTGGACGTAAACTGTTTCAACAACTCCCCTCAGGATGGCGCTTTAGGGCAAGGGTCTCCAAACTTGGCAACTTTAAGACTTGTGGACTTCATCTCCCAGAATCAGAGTTGGAAGGGACCTTGGAGGTCATTTAGTCCAACCCCCTGCTCAAGCTGGTGACCCTGTACATTTCCAGATTAATGGTTGTCCAATCTCTTAAACATTTCCAATGGTGGCGCACTCACAACTTCCAGATGTAAGCTGTTTCACTGATTAATTCTTCTCTCTGTCAGGAAATTTCTCCTTAGTTCTAGGTTGCTTCTCTCCTTCATTAATTTCCATCCATTGCTTCTTGTTCTACCCTCAGGTGCCTTGGAGAATAGTTTGACTCCCTCTTCTTTGGGGCAACCCCTGAGATATTGGAAGACTGCTATCATGTCTCTCTTGGTCCTTCTTTCTCTTAAGCTAGACATACCCAGTTCCTGCAACCGTTCTTCATATGTTTTAGTCTCCAGTCCCCTAATCATCTTTGTTGCTCTTCTCTGCACTCTTTCTAGAGTCTCCACATCTTTTCTACATCGTGGTGACCAAAACTGGATGCTGTATTCCAAGTGTGGCCTTACCAAGGCCTTGTAAAGTGGTATTAACCCTTCACGTGATCTTGATTCTCTCCCTCTGTTGATGTAGCCTAGAACTATGTTGGCTTTTTTGGCAGCTGCTGCACATGGCTGGTTCATCTTTAAATGGTTGTCCACTAGGACTCCAAGACCCCAAAGTATTCAATTAAAAAAAACAAGAGATGTGGCTTAGCAGAAATGGAAGGGGTACAGGTAGTCCTCAGCTTACCTGGCCAACACCCCCCCCCATCCCACCCGGATGCAGAGGGTACCCCTTAAGGAAGTCCTCTATGCTCAAGGTCACCCTTTGAAGGATCATGCCAAACTAAGGCAAGCTGGCAGCTGGTGTCTGGGCCAGCCCTCCAGATTCGCATTCTGTCCCTCTGGGAATGGAAAAGGGGCAGAGCAAGAGCCTCAGTGTCTAGGATCCCAGACGGGGATCTTCCACCGATCCGGCCGGTTGCCGCCACCAGCAGGAATGCCGCATTTTGCGGCCGGGGAAAGATCCAGCTGGCCTTGAATGACCCCAGCTTTAGATGAAAGCCGATTTAGCATTCGAGTTATTTAGTGGGGATTTATTTGCTGGGTGTTTCCATCAAAGAACAAGACAGGTGCAAGCAGGAGGGCCAAAGGCCTGGCGTGTCAGGCCTGCAGCCATCTTTTCTTTTGGATCTTTGGCCTGCCACACTTTCTGTTATTCTACTCTGCCTTTTCTATTGTGGGAAAATGGGAGGTGGGGATTTGTACGGAGTTAGATGATATGTAGCCATAACAACATTCTCTCTCGAAAGCCAAGGTCATCCTTCGTCTTTGCACCTCTGCACCTGACCAGAACTGGATGGGTGGAAGCTGCCAGCGTGGCAATACAATACAATAGCAGAGTTGGAAGGGACCTTGGAGGTCTTCTAGTCCAACCCCCTGCCTAGGCAGGAAACCCTATACCGTTTCAGACAAATGGCTATCCAACATCTTCTTAAAGACTTCCAGTGTTGGGGCATTCACAACTTCTGGAGGCAACTTCTGTTCCACGGATTAATTGTTCTCACTGTCAGGAAATTTCTTCTTAGTTCTAAGTTGCTTCTCTCCTTGATTAGTTTCCACCCATTGCTTCTTGTTCTACTCTCAGGTGCCTTGGAGAATAGCTTGACTCCCTCTTCTTTGGGGCAGCCCCTGAGATATTGGAAGACTGCTATCATGTCTCCCCTAGTCCTTCTTTTCATTAAACTAGACATACCCAGTTCCTGCAACCGTTCTTCATATGTTTAGTCCCCTAATCCTCTTTGTTGCTCTTCTCTGCACTCTTTCTAGAGTCTCAGCATCTTTTCTACATCGTGGTGACCAAAACTGAATGCCGTATTCCAAGTGTGGCCTTACCAAGGCCTTATAAAGTGGTATTAACACTTCACAGGATCTTGATTCTCTCCCTCTGTTTATGTATCCTAGTGGAAGATTGGACTATGTGATGGATTTGTGGGTGTGGGGGGCAAGATCTTGAACTTTCAACTGGGTGGAAAAAAACAGGAAGCTTTCAGATTCGGGTTTCCCCAGATGTGCCAATATGGCTCTCTTAATAAATCGGAACTTTGAGGAATCCTTTGCCTTGGACTCTGATTAAATTTTGGATGCCATTTGGAACCCTGACACGGAGATTAAAACATATGAAGAACGGTTGCAGGATTTGGGTTTGGCTAGTTTAGAGAAAAGAAGGACTATAGGGGGGGACGACTTGATAGCAGAGTTCCAATATATGAGGGTCTGCCACAAATGGGGGGGTATTAAGGCCATACTGGACTTAATACTTACAAACATAGAAGAAGTGATAGAGGGAGTTGAAACTGCAGGAACCGTGGGTGAGAGTGACCGTGTCATACTAGAATTCAACATAATGCAGACACAAGCAATACAACATAATGATACCAGAGTCTTAGATTTTAAAAGAGCTGATTTTAATAAACCCATAGAGAACTTGGGAAAGGTTCCTTGAATGAAAAACCTAAAGGGGAAAACAACTCAAGAATCTTGGGAAATTTTGAAAAAATATGATCATAAAAGCCCAGGCCAGCACAATACCGCTGAGAAAGAAAACCAAGAAATCCAAGAAGAAACCAGTATGGCTGCACAAGGATCTTTCTGACAAGTAGAAAGACAAAAAGGACAAGTACAAAAAAAATGGAAAGAGGGACATATAACTAAAGCTGGATATCAGCCAGAAACCGCAAAGACAGTCAGGAAAGCAAAGGCTCAGAATGAACAAAGACTTGCAACAAAAGTCAAAAGAAAACTTAAAGAAAGTTTCTTCCAACTCTGTTAATCTCTTGATTTATTCCCCAAAGCACCAGAAGGCAGGAGAAGCAGCAACGGGTGGAAACTAATCAAGGAGAGAAGCAACCTGGAATTAAGGAGAAACTTCCTGACTTTTAGAATAATTAACCAGTGGAACAGCTTGCCACCAGAAGTTGTAGGTGCTTCATCACTGGAGGTTTTTAAGAGATTGGAGAACCATTTGTCTGAAAAGGTAGGGTCTCCTGCTTCAGAAGGGGGCTGGACTAGATGATCTCCAAGCTCCCTTCCAACTCTATTCTAATAAAGATGAGAGGGTCCTCTCTGCCTTTGAATTTAAAAAAGGTAGGGGGGGTGTCTTTTAAATTTTCTCAAATTAAATCCAAGCTCCATTTTTACGACCTTGTAATCCTGGTTTGGGGTAGTCTCAAATCTCATCATGTTCTTTTCCATTCTTTCTTTTATTGTTCAATTATCTTCTGTTTTTATCTCTCTCTTGAATTCTCCCCTTTTTCCAAATTCTCAGCTTGCGACCACAACGGAGCCCGAAATTTCTGTCGCTAAGTCAGACGTTAATTGAATTTTACGTCCTCTTACAACCTTTCTTGCCGCCATTGTTAAGTGAATCACTGACATTATTAAGTCAGTCACATGGTCGTTAAGTGAATCCGGCTTCCCCATGGACTTGGCTTGTCAGGAGGTCGCAAAAGGGGATCATGTCACCCCAGGATGCTGCAACGGTCATAAATCTGAGTCAATTGTCAAGCGTCTGAATGTAAATCATGTGACTACAGGGTTGTTGCAAGTGTGAAAAACGCTCCTGTGTCACTTTTTCCACTGCCATTGTAAGTTTGAATGGTCACTAAATGAATGGTCGTAAGTCAAAGACTACCTGTAGAGTATCTGATCCTTTCATTCAGCCAATACAGGTTGTCCTAGATTTACAATAATTCATTTATTATTGAATAAATAATAAACGTAGTGACCGTTGAAAATTACAACGGTCACAAATATGAGTCAGTGGCCGAGCGTCTGAATGTTGACCAGGCGGCCCACAGGATGCAACGGTAACTGGGGGGAAAAAGTCACTATTTTCAGTGCCGTTGTAACTGAATAGTCACTAAACAAACTATTGTTAACTGCCGATCCTCTAAATTGGTAGCTTTTCTCCTCCTCAGTGGAGATCCCTCTCTGGCTGGGTTCGCATGACATCTAAGCCACACCTGCTCCAGGGCCACCCTGTCCCCCATCACGGCCAACTCTGGTTTAGCCTGTCATTCGAACCCAGAGCACCTGTTGCAGCATTTGCAGAATCCACTCAGGAGGTAATTGACCCGCAGGCACAGCTGTACATTATTTGTGGCAAGTTACGACCAGACGCCTAGTGACTGTTTCAAGTTGCAACGGACTCACCCAACGGACTTGACGGACTTACAACCTGATTTTGAAACACCTCCACACACACACACACACAGTCAACCCTGAAGCAAACTTGGTTGAGGCCATCTTTGAGGCTTCAGGGTGGCAGAAGAGGAAACAGGGAGACAGTAGATACAATACAATAGCAGAGTTGGAAGGGACCTTGGAGGTCTTCTAGTCCAACCCCCTGCCGAGGCAGGAAACCCTATACAAATGGCTATCCAACATCTTCTGGGATAGCTGGGATTTGTAGTCGAAACAAAAAGATTTTCCTGCGGGAACCAAGGTCATGCTAACAGGTGGCTGGGAGAGGAGGAGCAAAGTAACCAAGCAACCATCCAGCCCTTCTATTGGACAATGTGACTGATGAGTTGGGAAGAAGGGGGAAGACTTTCTCTTTTGATTAGGTGAAAACGGCGGGAACTTTCACCAGTTGTGCCAATACGATGTATCCAATAAATTTCTTCTTTGAGAAATCTACCTGCCTCGGACTTCTGCTTTCTAGGGTGCATTACTTGAAAACACACACACACACACACACACACACACACACAGTACCGCATGATCATATTTGGGGGACTTGGCAATGGGTTCACCTATGTGGCCATTTGCAATGTTCAGCAGTCACGTGACCACGATTTCCAATGAGGTTTTTTTGGGGGTGGTTTCTGGCATTTCCTTCCTGTAACTGTGGAAAAACACCCACTGCTGTTTGCTTAATGGCCGTCGCAAAAAAAAATGGTTTCAGTCACGTGTGATGCCTCGGTTTATGACCAGAATGACTTACCAACGTAATTCCCATCTCAATTATGGCCATAAGTTGAGGGCTACCTGTCGCCCTGTTTATTTCTTTATTTTCATTGGTCCTGTGGATTGACGCAGCTGCCCGCCTGCCTGGGAGAAACCAGGACAAGAATAAAAAGGAAGAGAGCAAAAGAGGAGAGGAAGAACAAAATGGCCGCTGAGCTCGGTCTAATTTGGTGTTTCCCATCCTTTCACCTTGAATGGAAAAAAACCCAACAAATGGAAGCCAAACTCGTCAAGAGACTGGAGAATCCACTTTATTAACAGGAAATGTACAACTTGAGGAGTCTTAATTATTAACCAGGAAGCGTGTGATAAATTAGGCAACCGTTTAAAATCAATGGGAAGGAAGGGAGGGAGGGAGGGAAGGAGATAAGGAAAAAAATAGATAGATAGATCGATAGATAGACAGAGAGGGAGGGAGGGAGATAAGGAAAATATAGATAGATAGATAGATAGATAGATAGATAGATAGATAGATAGACAGACAGACAGACAGAGGGAGGGAGATAAGGAAAAATATAGATAGATAGATAGATAGATAGATAGATAGATAGATAGATAGATAGATAGACAGACTGACAGATAGATAATATAGATAGATAGATAGATAGATAGACAGACTGACAGATAGATAATATAGATAGATAGATAGATAGATAGACAGACAGACAGACAGACAGACAGACAGGGAGGGAGGGAGGGAGGGAGGGAGGGAGGGAGATACGGAAAAATATAGATAGATAGATAGATAGATAGATAGATAGATAGATAGATAGATAGATAGACAGACTGACAGATAGATAATATAGATAGATAGATAGATAGATAGATAGATAGATAGATAGATAGACAGACTGACAGATAGATAATATAGATAGATAGATAGATAGACAGACAGACAGACAGACAGGGAGGGAGGGAGGGAGGGAGGGAGGAAGATACGGAAAAATATAGATAGATAGATAGATAGATAGATAGATAGATAGATAGATAGATAGATAGACAGATAGATAGATTGACGGACAGGGAAGGAAGGAAGGAAGGGGAGGGAGGGAGGGAAGGAGATAAGGAAAAAGATAGACAGACAGACAGACACAGAGATGGAAGGAAGGAAAACAGGAAGGCAGGCGAGGGAACAATAGAGAAGAAACAAAGGATAGGAAGAAAGGAAGAGAAAGAAAGAAGAAAAGAAAGGCAGGAAGGAAGAGAAAGAAAGGGAAGAGGGATGGAAGGATGGAAAATTAGGGAGAGAAAAAAGGAAGAAAGGAAGAAAGAGGAAAGAAAGAGGGAGGGAGGGAACGATGGAAAAATAGGGAAAGAGGAAGAAAGAAGAAAAGAAAGAAAGAAGGGGAGGAATGGAAAAATAGGGAGAGAAAAAGAAAGGAAGGAAGGAAGGGGAAGGAAGAAGAAAAAAGGGGGAGGAATGGAAAAATAGGGAGAGAAAAAGAAAGGAAGAAAGGGGAAGGAAGAAGAAAAAGAAAGAAAGAAAGGGGGAGGAATGGAAAAATAGGGAGACAAAAAAGGAAGAAAAAAGAAAGGAAGAAAGAAAAAGAGGGAAGGAAAGAAAAGGAGAAAGAAAAAAAAGAAAAACTTTACTATTTACAAGGCAGCAGATTTCTCAAGAGGCCCAATCTCCTTCCTGTTTGTTCAACCTTTCTGCCGTCGGAGGGGGAGGCGAAGGCCGGCACCTTCTCTCTTCCCCCCCCACCCCGAAGCCCATGAAAACCAGGCAGGTCCCGGTTACACCTTCCTTGATTAGACTTTCCCTTTCGCTAGCCAAAGGGAGGGCAAACATTGCTCACCCTGGATCGCAACCAACTGGGGCAAAGGGCCGAGGGAACACGCACCCTGCCCCAGTTCCTGGGGACGTGAACGGCCTTTGGCTTTGAGGGCGGATGCATAGGGGGGGGGGGGTGATGGTCAGCAACTGGCTGTCTGCAGGCCTCCCTCAACCCCCCCTCCCGAATTTGCAGTGGGATCCACTTCCGAAAGCTTCTTGAGGAGGAAGCCCCCTTACCTTAAAAAAAAAACAACCCACACAAACTCCAACAGCTGCAAGAATTTTGGGACACCTCCAAAGGGGGAGAAGGATGAGCCTCCCCCCAACCCCCCGTTCGGAGGTTTCCTGTTTTCATGAATGCGCTGCAAAGCAGGCGGGGTTTTTGCAGGAGTGAAATTTGGGGGTTGCATGGAGTGATAGATACCCTTGGCTAAAAAACGTGGAGTGCAAGAGATCTCCAAAGATTTCCGAAAAGCTTTTGTCTCTCTGGAAAAGCAGAAAGGGGGGGGGGGGAGAGAGAAATCAGCCAGATTTCAGATCCAGGAATTCTCAGGAAGGGGAAAAAGTATCTTTGGGGGAAACAAAAAAAGATCCAGGAATTCAGGAAGTTTAAAAAAAAAAAACCCGAAAAACTTCTCGGGACAAATGAAGGGGCAGAGGAAGCAAAATTAAAAAGGAAAAATAAATCAGCAGGCAGGTTTGAAAAAACACAGAGAGAGACACACAAAGAACACACAAAGAACAAGGGCTGTGAACATTCTGACTTTGGAAAAACCTAGTGGCCTCCCACGTGGGGTTTTTTTAAAAAAAATCCGGAATGTTTCATCCTGGCAAAAATCAGTAGCTAATAAAATGTGGCTGGAGGAAAGAAAGTTTCATTGGTTGGACCGAATCCGAGGTAGGCGAGATCCGGACAAATCTCGGCAGAGGTTTTTTGCTTGGGTCCAAGTTTAGCCGGTGAAAAGAGACGAGAAGTTTAGTTTCTGCTCTCTAATCGCAGAAAAGTGGGAGATTGGGGTGGGTGGGTGGGTGAAGGATTGCCCCACGAAAGGTGGGGAGATGGGGGTAGCAGGAATCCAGTAAGGAATTATTAATTTGTGGGTTATCGAGTGGGGCCGTTAAGTGAAATATAAATGTTGAAGTTTCATTCTCACGTCTAAGGGAGTTGCAGCTTTTTTTCCGCCCTTGAAATTGACTCTGAAATTTTCCGGAATTGACTCTGAAATTGACTGAAATTTCTTCTGGAATTGACGCCTTCTGAAATTGACTGAAATTTCTTCTGGGATTGACCCCCTTCTGAAATTGACTGAGATTTCTTCTGGAATTGACCCCTTCTGAACTTAACTGAAATTTCTTCTGGAATTGACGCCTTCTGAAATTGACTGAGATTTCTTCTGGAATTGACGCCTTCTGAAATTGACTGAGATTTCTTCTGAAATTGACCCCTTCTGAAATTGACTGAAATTTCTTCTGAACTTAACTGAAATTTCTTCTGGAATTGATGCCTTCTGAAATGGACTGAGATTTCTTCCGAAATTGACACCAACTGAGATTTCTTCTAGAATTGACACCTTTTGAAATTGACTGAGATTTCTTCTGGAATTGACGCCTTCTGAAATTGATTGAATTTCTTCTGGAATAGACGCCTTCTGAAACTGACCGGGCCCGAATGAGTTTTGTTCTGAGCTAGTTAAAGACTGTCTTATGTTGCTTTTTCCAATTTCAGCAACTTTAAGCTGGGAGTTCTGGAAGTTGGAAGTCCACAGAGTTGAAAGTTGCTGAGTTTGGGAAATAATGCTTTATATATTGAAGCAGATAAAACCATCACAGAGTTAATGCTGGAAAACAGCTCAGAGAAAAAATACCCATGGAAATTGGGAGGAGTGAGGGGTCTACGAAGAAGGAGGACCCTCTGTTCCCAGGGGGGGGGGAGAGAATTGCATTTGGAACGTTGCAAAAGGAAATTCCAACATGCACAGAGACAGATCAACTGTCCTACCTGGCTACTCTTAAACATAAAATTAACCCTTGCAAAAATTTCAAGGATCTAAGATAAGACCTTGGAAAACATCAACTTCCTGCCAAAGATTAGGACCATCCTGTAATTTGGGGCGTACTTGAATTTATCGGGGAGACCGGGCTGGTGGCTGATCTCTGCTACTGGAAGGCCCTCGATGGGGTAAGTGGACAACTTGCAACCAACAATTAAGTTTGGACCACGATGCCTTCAGCAGCTGGAGAAGAAGATGGCCAGGTAGCAGCTAAAGCAGTGATGGAGAACCTTTTCGGCACCAAGTGCCCAAACCAGAATGTGCGTGCAGGCGTGCGCGCCAGTAACCCGAAGACCAGCTGGTCGGTACGCATGCGCATGCCAGCCAGCTGGTTTACAGGTTTCTAGCACATACATGCGCGCTGGAGACCCAAAGACCAGCTGGCTGGTGCGCACTTGCCTGTTTTTTGGGGCGTTTTCAGGCAGGGTTTTTGGGCTGTTTTCAGGGTGTTTTTCGGGCGTTTTTGAGCCCAAAAAACGCCCCCAAAACAGCCACAAATGGCCAAAAAATGCCCCCCACCAAGGCCATTTTTTGAGCCGTTTTCAGACCATTTTTCTGGCACTCCAGTACCCATGCCGATCAGCTGTGTGGCGCGCCAAAAACTGGAAGAGCAGCTGGCAACTGTGAGTGTGCCCACTGAGAGGGGTCTGCATTCCACCTCTGGCACACATGCCATAGGTTTGCCATTGTGGAGCTAGAGTCTCTTCTTGATCAATTTTTCCAGTTTGCGGATGCGGGAAGATTCCTGCTCGGGCGTTGCAGCCGCCAGGGAGACGCAGCCGCCGGTTTCGGCACCCGAAGGAAGAGCCGGGAGTCTCTGACGGAATAAGTCCAACATGCTACTTTGCTCACTTCGCTTGAGACCCTGTGGAGACATTGGGGGGAGGGGGAGGAAGAGGAAGTGGTCACTGTAGGCAAAACTCACATTTGGCTTCAGAGCTTGAGCTAAGATGGGCTCTGGAAGACCTCCAAGGCTGTGGCTCATGGTTTCATAGTGGATTGATGGAGAAAGCCGTACAGAAAGAAAGAGGGCAAGGGGACAATAAGGATGGGCTGTGTCCCTGCAAAACATCTGGAGGCATCTGGAAGACATGTTTCCAGAGCCTGGGAAATATGTCCCAAAACATCTGGAAGACATGCCTTCAGAACATCAAGTGGAAGACACAACCAGAATATGTGGAAGATATTGGAACATCTAGGAGACCAGTCCCATAACATCTGGGAGACATACCTCCAGCATGTCTGGAAGACACACCCTATTAGATCTGGAAGATATTCTTCCGTAACACCTGGATGACATGCCACAAAGCTTCTGGAAGATACAACTCTAGGTCAACTCCCAGAATTCCTCAGCCAGCATGGAATTGAAGTCCACACATCGTAAAGTGGCCAAGGTTGGAGACCCCTGATCTAGAAGACATGCCCCAGAACATCTGGGAGGTATACCTCCGGTATTTCTGGATGACACACCCCAGAACTTCAAGATAGGTCTCCAGAATACCTAGAAGACACAACCCAACACATCTGGGAGACAACCAGACTATCTGGAAGATGTGCCTCCACAAGGCTGCCCATAACATCTGTGAGACATACCTCCAGCATGTCTGGAAGATGCACCCTATTAGATCTGGAAGATATTCTTCCGTAACACCTGGATGACATGCCCCAAAGCATCTGGAAGATGCAACTAGGTGATCTAGAACAGAGGTCTCCAACCTTGGCAACTTTCAACTTGTGGACTTCAACTCCCAGAATTCCTCAGCCAGCATGGCTGGCTGAGGAAGTCTGAGAAATTGAAGTCCACACATCGTAAGGTGGCCAAGGTTGGAGACCCTTGATCTAGAAGACATGCCCCAGAACATCTGGGAGATATACCTCCAGTATGTCTGGGTGATACACCCCAGAACTTCAAGGTAGGTCTCCATTACACCTAGAAGACACAACCCAACACATCTGGGAGACAACCAGACTATCTGGAAGACGTGACTCCAAAAGATGCCCCGTAACACCTGGAAGGTGTGCCTCCAGAACATCTGGAAGACTCAACCCGGAGCATGTGGAAGACACAAACCAGAACATCTGGAAGGTGGGCCTCCAGAGCACAGGAGACAACCCCAACACATCCCACAACATCTGGAAGACACGGCCTCCAGATACAATCTATCAGGATGGCAACCTTCCTGGGAAATTTGACAGCTGTAGCTCTAAAAAGCCACCCAGATATTTAAAGGGGTGTCAGGAAAGTTGAATGACACGGAATCAAAATGTTTGTAAAATGAAGTATACCGTGTCTCCCCGAAAATAAGACAAGGTCTTATTTTCTTTTGACCTCCGAAAAATGAGCACTTGAATTCCTTATTTTCGGGGAGGTCTTACTATTTTTGAGGTGCAGGAGGTGGCGAGCGTGGTCACCTCACGGCTGCTGCTGTGCTGCAATATTTTCCGGGAGGGCTTATTTTCGGGAGAGGGCTTATTTTAGCGCATGCGCTGAAAAGACCGATTGGGCTTATTATCCGGGGAGGTCTTATTTTTTGGGGGAAAGAGGGTATCAGGGAAAGTTTGGGCAGACTGACTGGTCTTTTTACCCAGATGTGTTGGGGTGGAACCAATCCGGTCCCGGACAGTGGTGAAATTCAATTTTTCTTACTACCGGTTCTGTGGACGTCACTTGGTGGGTGTGACTTGATGGGCGTGGCAGGGGAAGGATACTCCAAAATCTCCATCCCCACCCCAGTCTGGGGCCAGCCAGAGGTGGCATTTGCCGGTTCTCCGAACTACTCAAAATTTCCGCTACCGCTTCTCCAGAACCGGTCAGAACCTGCTGGATTTCACCCCTGGTCCCAGATAATTGAAGTATTTCAGCACCCATCGTCCTCATTTTTTTTTTTACATGCTTCAGAGCAAGTGGAATAGCTCTTGCCCTTTCTCGCTGCCCACCTGCCCAGCTCACCTTCATCTCCAGAATCTTCTGGAACGTGTCCGTGGTGCAGTCGGAGAGGAGTTTGATGTAGTTGTCCACAAAGACCACGGAGGGCTCGTGGGGGGCCATCACAACCTGTTGGGAAGAGAAGAGCAGCCGGTTAGAAGAGCCATGCCTGGTGCTGTGGTTAAAATGCAGGCTTGCGGGAAAACTCTGCCCACAGCCAGGTAGTTCGATCCTGACCGGTTCAAGGTTGACTCAACTTTCCGTCCTTCCAAGGTCGGTAAAATGAGGACCCAGGTTGTTGGGGGCAAGAGGCTGACTCTGTAAACCGCTTAGAGAGGGCTGCAAAGCACTATAAAGTCGTATATAAGTTTAAGTGAGATTGCTTGGGAAGGAAGGAAGGAGGGAGGGAGGGAGGGAGGGAGAGAGAGAGGATGGAAGGAGGGAGGGAGGGAAGGAAGGAGGAAGGGAGGAAAGGAAGGAAGGAGGGAGGGAGGGAGGAAGAAAGGAGGGAGGGAGGGAAGGAAGGAAGGAAGGAGGGAGGGAGGGAGAGAGGGAAGGAGGAAAGGAGGGAGGGAAGAAAGGAAGGAGGAAGGGAGAGAAGGAAGGAAGGACGCACTGATCTGTATGGCTTTTAAGGGGCTTATTTCTAACCACATGAGGAAGCAGTGATGAAGTCCACGCAATAAGTTTATGGAGATTCTCCATCATCCAGGTCACGGTTGTCCCAAAGGTGCTTTTTTTCAAGAGGCAACTGATCTTTCTGATTTTTTCTTTGAAGACGTTTCACTTCCCATCGAAGAAGCTTCCTCAGTTCTGACTGGATGGTGGGGAAGGAAAGGATTTATACTCCTTGCAGGCAGCTGGTCATTTCTAATAAATCCTTCCCTTCCCCACCAGAGCTGAGGAAGCTTCTTGGAGGAGAAGCGACCGCGAGGAGGTTGGGGGAGGAACATGGGCCAGTTTCCCAGTGTGCGCATGAGCAGAGTTGCCAGACGAAGGGAACAGCTGAGGATCAAGGGTCGACTTGGGAGTAAAACCACAGGTGGATGATGAAGGGCCCCACCCAGAGGAAACAGAAGACAGAAGGGGAGTGAGCTTTTTCGGGAGACAATTCGTTTGTTTGTTTCAGGAGTGGGAAGATCTGTCCCTGAAACTCAGAGACTCTGTGCCCAGAAAATATTTACATGGCAGCTTTCCAAGATAGATAAGGTCTGTAGAAGGGTGCAAAGCTACCGGTTTGCGCCGGTTTGCAGAACTGGTAGTAAAAAATACTAAAAAAAGTTTTTTAAAAAAGTTCTGACTATTGCACGTCGCACAGCTGATCTCCTGAACATTTAAAAAAACACCTTTTAAGCATTTTTTTTTACTACAGGTTCTCTGGAAATGCGGGGGTGAGGGGGGTGTCTGTTTTTGCTCCCAGCAGCCTTCCCTGCTGGGAAGGCCAAAAATGGGGGGGTGGGGGTGGTGAAGGCCAAAAATGGGAGGGGGGGTAGGGGTGCTGAGAAAGAAAAAAAGAAGGAAGGAAAGAAAGATTAAGAAAGAAAGAAAAAAGGAAGGAAGGAAGGAAGGAAGGAAAGAAAGAAAAAAGGAAGGAAAGAAAGAAAAAAGGAAGGAAAGAAAGAAAGAGTGAGAAAGAAGTGAAGGAAGGAAGGAAGGAAAGAAATAAAAAAGAAAGAAGGAAGGAAAGCAAGAAAGAGAGAGTGAGAAAGAAAGAAGGAAGGAAAAAAGAAAGAAAAAGAAAGAAAGAAGGAAAGAAAGAAAGAAAGAAAGAGAAAGAAAGGGAGAAAAGAAGGAAATAAAGAAAGAGAGGGAGGGAGGGAGGGAAGGAAAACGGAGAGGAAGGAAGGACTACAAACCTGGCACTAGACGCAACTTCAGAGGATAATCCGGGGCTGGAAGGGACCTGGAGGTCATCTAGTCCAACCCTGCTCCAGCAGAAGAGACTTTCTGCCTTTCATCCCAGTTACATGACTACATAGCCACGCCCATCCAGTCACATGACATGCCCCCAAGCCATGCCCCCAGAACTGGTAGTAAAAAAAAATAGATTTCACCACTGGTCTGTAATCCTAAATATTCCTTTGAAAGACTGTTTGCTGAATGTGAACGCGAGGAATTCGCATCCGTGGAATAAAAGGGGTTTTCTCGGGACCAGGACTCTGCCTTGTGCTTTTGGGGGAAGCCTCGGTCAGAAGACGTCTTCCAAGAACAACTCCAGAAAGTCCAGCTGCCTCTTGAAAAAAGCACCTTTGGAAGCCCCTGTTTCCCCATCCGATTCCAGCCTCCTTCTGATTTTTTTTTTTACCAGGAAAAGCTTCTCCCTTTCGGCATCCCGGAGGCCAAACCCCGAATTTGAGAAGCCACTTTAGAAAGGGGGGGGGAAATGCAAGGGTCGATTTCCCTCCCTGCTCCCCACCCAGGCACAAAGCAGCTGTCACCAGCCTTGTCTGGGACCTAATTGGAAATGCCAAAGGAAAACCCACCCTGGGAAAAGCTGCAAAGCCTCAATGGGGGGTGGGTTGGGGGGAAGAATTCGGGGAAGGACTCTGCGCTCGGCTGCCTTTAAAAGTTGAGTGACATACTGTATTTTTTGGAGTATAAGACGCTCCGAAGTATAAGACGCACCTAGCTTTTGGGGTGGAAAACAAGGGGAAAATATCTGCCTCTGCCTCCCAGCAATTTGCCTCCTTGCAACAAACAGCAAACAGCACAGACAATATACGCTGTTTGTAGGGATACATTTCAGGCTATAATTGTACAGATGCTGTTAAAATTGATGTGCTTTCTGGAAGTATAGTTATTCTCTGCTTTTTAAAAGAAGCTACTATAGCCCTGGGCCTCTTCAGATCAAGCATTTATTTTAAAAAGCTTCTTCATTTTGTTAGGATGTCTAGAACAATAATAAAGCAGTCTTTCAAAAACAAGTCTAATCATTTGAACATTCTATAGGCATTTATAGTTATTGATTTACCTCCTTGCAGCAAACAGCCTGATTAGCACAAGTAAAAAAAAATCTGCCTCCCAGCAATTCCCCACTTGGAGCAAACAGCAAGTTTCACTTTCAATTTCTCCCGATCATCAGCTGTTTCAGGCTGCAGGGATTGCTGTAGCTTATAGAAGCCTCCGCAAGGCCCACTCCCCCTTTGCTGCAAAGAGGTAAATTGCTGGGAGGCAGAGGCCAAAGGGTTGGGGTCCGTGGGTGGGTGGGGCTACATTCAGTGCATAAGACGCACTCAAATTTTCACCCTCTTTTAGGGGGGAAAAAGGTGCGTCTTATACTCTGAAAAATACGGTACATCTGTATGTACTGTATTTTTCAGAGTATAAGACGCACCTTTCCCTCCCCCCCCCCCAAAAAAAAAGAGTGTGGAAAGGTTGGTGCGTCTTATACACTGAATACAGCCATTTTTGGCCTCTTGAGGCCCGGCCTCCGCATTCCATTTTTGCAAAAAACAGGCTGTTTTTTGCAAAAATGGAGGCTTTTTTGCCTTCCCTCAGCCCCCAGCAGCAGGCTTTAGCAGGGCTGGGGCAAGACAAAAATGCCGTTTTTGCAAAAAAGAGGCAAAAAACAGCCCATTTTTCGCAAAAACTGAGGCGTTTTTGCCTTCCCTCAGCCCTGCTGAAGCCTGCAGAATGTTCCTGGGGGGGCTGGGGAGGACACACATTTTTTTTTCTTACTTACCTCTTTGAAATCTTGGTGCGTCTTATAGTCCGAAAAATACGGTAAATACAGATCCGGGTTTGCTCAAATGCCACCCCGAAAATACATCAGAGTAAAGAAAATATGAAAACGCAACAACGGAAGGAGGGAAGGGAGAGAGGAGGAGAGGGAAGAGGAGAGGAGAAGGGAGGAAAGGAGAGGGAAAGAAGGAAGGGTGAAGGAGAGGAAGGAAGGGAAGGGTAGTAAGAGTGGGAGAGAGGGCAGGAAGGGGTGGTGTAGGGCAGAGGAAGGGGAAGAAGATAAGAGAGAAAGGAGAGGATGAAAGGAGAAAGTAGAGAAGAAGGGAGGGATAGTAGACAGAGAGAGGGAAGAAGAAGTAGGGTGGTTGTAATACAAGATAGATGGCAGGAAAGCAAGCCCAAATATAATATTGTATCTTTAGGGAAAGAATGGAAGCATAAACGTTAAAGGATAATATATCATACTAATGATATTTATGAGAAATGTATATTTGTGAATGTATGAGAAAGAAAAAAAAACCTTTTCTTAAAAAAAAAAGTTGAGTGACAGGTCAAGAAGCCCACAATTAGAAGGGCGAGGAAGGGGAGGAGAGACAGTTTGGTCTAGTGGTTAAAGCAACAGGTTAGAAGCTGGGAGATGGTGAGTTCTAGTTCCGCCTTAGGCATGAAAGTAGACTGGGGGACTTTGGGACAATCTCCAGGCGATAGTGAGTTCTAGTCCTACCTTAGGCATGACAGCTGGCTGGGTGACTTTGGGACATTCACCAGGAGATGGTGAGTTCTAGTCCCACCTTAGGCATGAAAGTAGACTGGGTGACTGTGCCAATTACCAGGCGATAGTGAGTTCTAGTCCTACCTTAGGCATGAAAGCCGGCTGGGTGACTTTGGGACATTCACCAGGCGATAGTGAGTTCTAGTCCCACTTTAGGCATGAAAGCCGGCTGGGTGACTTTGGGACATTCACTAGGAGATGGTGAGTTCTAGTCCCACTTTAGGCATGAAAGCCGGCTGGGTGACTTTGGGACATTCACCAGGCGATAGTGAGTTCTAGTCCCACTTTAGGCATGAAAGCCGGCTGGGTGACTTTGGGACATTCACCAGGCGATAGTGAGTTCTAGTCCCACTTTAGGCATGAAAGCCGGCTGGGTGACTTTGGGACATTCACTAGGAGATGGTGAGTTCTAGTCCCACTTTAGGCATGAAAGTAGACTGCGTGACTGTGCCAATTACCAGGCGATAGTGAGTTCTAGTCCTACCTTAGGCATGAAAGCCGGCTGGGTGACTTTGGGACATTCACCAGGAGATAGTGAGTTCTAGTCCCACTTTAGGCATGAAAGCCGGCTGGGTGACTTTGGGACATTCACTAGGAGATGGTGAGTTCTAGTCCCACTTTAGGCAGGAAAGCCAATTGGATGACTTTGTGGAAATCACCAGGAGATGGTGAGTTCTAGTCCCACTTTAGGCAGGAAAGCCAATTGGATGACTTTGTGGAAATCACCAGGAGATGGTGAGTTCTAGTCCCACTTTAGGCAGGAAAGCCAATTGGATGACTTTGTGGCAATCACCAGGAGATGGTGAGTTCTAGTCCCACTTTAGGCAGGAAAGCCAATTGGATGACTTTGTGGCAATCACCAGGAGATGGTGAGTTCTAGTCCCACTTTAGGCAGGAAAGCCAATTGGATGACTTTGTGGCAATCACCAGGAGATGGTGAGTTCTAGTCCCACTTTAGGCAGGAAAGCTAGCTGGGGGACTTTGTGCCAATCACCAGGAGATGGTGAGTTCTAGTGCCACCTTGTGGATGGGCCAACTATCAAGAGGACAGTGAGTTCTAGTCCTGCCTTAGGGAGGAACGCTGGCTGCTTAACGGAATGGTTGCTGTGGGGAAAACAGAAGCATGAGGTATGTTTGCTGCCTTTGAGTTATTTGTAAACACAATCAGAAAACAAACAAAGTAACATCGTCCTATTAGGTGGCTTCGGGCAAGTAGCCAGTCGCTTCCTCCCCCATCCATTCTTCGGAGGGCAAGCTGGTCTAGAAGGTGGAAAAGCTCTACCTTGAGGATCATCTCGGCACGGGTCATCCCCTTGACCACGATTTTGGTGAAGCTGGCGGGCGCCTTCCTCACCACCTGCGAGCCGATGGACGGCAGGTCGAGCAGCACCATTTTCAGGGAGTGAGTATCCAGCAGCAGCTGCAGCAGATAAGAAGAGTGACGATGACAGGGCATTTGATATACTAGCCCCTAGTCAATAAAGTGTCAGCAAACGCCACTCCCCATTAGCCCTGATGGTGTTACCTAGTTGGGTCATGAAATGTCTGCAAGGAAACAACCAAGCTCAGAGAGCAGCAAGGACCCCACAATTCTCCTCCTCCTCCTCCTCCTCTCTGCCAACCCCACTCTCTTCTAGCACTGATGGTATTATCCAGTTGGGTCATGAAATGTCTGCAAGGAAACGATCAAGCTCAGGGAGCAACAAGGTTCCCGCATCCATCCATCCATCTTTCTCTCTCTCTCTTTTCCTTCCTTGCTCTCTTCCTTCACTTTTTTTCTCTCTCTCTCCCTCTCTCTCATCTATCCACCCATCTCTCTCTTTCCCTTTCTTGCTTTCTTCCTTCACTCTTTTTTCTTTCTTTCTTTTTCTTTCTTCCGGCCTCCCTCTCAACTGTCCACC
>NC_138552.1:294242903-294480403 GCF_964273705.1 Natrix helvetica
AAGCAAACTCAGAGAGCACCAAGGAGCCCATTCTCAGCATCCTCCCCTTCCTCACAAACCCCTCGCAAACGCCTTGAAGTCAAGGAATGCTTGTATTGCGTCGTTCTTGATTCTTTAGACCAAACATTTCACTTTTGATAACAAGTCGCACTGGAAATTCACGCTCCCAATAATGACGATGGATGAAGAAATCATCGTTTTATAAAAGCACTACAGCTGTCAAATAAATATAACCACGCCTGGAATGACTATGAGTTAAACGTTGGAATGCTATAAGAAAAAAAAATATTTGTCTCCTGTACTTGCAAGGCGCAGCCCTGGGTGTGTGTGTGTGTGTACGTGCAGGGATCAATGTAGATTGTAAAACAATTAAGAGTTTATAAATAGCTAGCTGTTGCGAAATTGAAACTGCTTTTCATTATCTTTTAAGTTAAATAAAACAAGGAATAACTGGATGGAGGTGACACTCCCTCTTTCTACAGATAGCTAAATTTAGGTGTTGTTGTTAGTTGCGAAGTCATGTCCAATCCATCGCGACCCCATGGACAACGTTCCTCTCCCATCCTCTGGAGTCCATTGAAGCTCATGCCATCTGCTTCGGTGACTCCATCCAGCCACCTCCTTCTCTGTCGTCCCCTTCTTCTTTTGCCCTCCATCTTTCCCAGCATGAGGCTCTTCTCCAGGGAGTCTTTCTTCCTTCTCATCAGGTGGCCAAAGTCTTTGAGTTTCCTCTTCAGGATCTGGCCTTCTAAAGAGCAGCCAGGGTGGATCTCCTCTAGGACTGACCGGTTGGATGGCCTTGCAGTCCAAAGGACTCAATGCAGGAGTCTTCTCCAGCACCATTTATGCGTGGGTTTAAATCTTATGGTACTTCTGACTTTTTTATCTTGTCTGGGTGTGTACAGGAGTTCAAGATGAACAGTAAACAATACCCCAATCACCAAAAACACTCCCGCCAACACTGACAGGGCAAGTATGTCCACGGGGAGCGAAACCTCCCTCCCTTCTAGCACTGATGATGTTGCCTAGCTGGGTCATGAAACGTCTGCAAGGAAACCCCCGAGCTCAGAGAGCACAAAGGAACCGCTCAAATACACAAGGTTGTGTATTCAACAAACGTTTCAAGACAGCTTAAAAACCATTTTGAGCCCATCTTCCACTGGCTGTTTCCCAACGGACCCCTTCCCCAGATTTAAACTTGCGAGTCTCTCACCTGTTCGGCCCCCACCATGCTGATCGGCTTGCACTTGAAAAGGTGGTTAATAAACTTGGGGATGAAACAGCTGCAAAGAAAGAAGGGAAGACATGAAGACGGACCATTTTCCGTGAAGGCTAAAAGGAAAAATAAGATTTTTCGTATCCAGTATTTCTCAGTCTCGGCCACTGCAAAATGAGTGGACTTCAACTCCCAGAATTCTGGGAGTTGAGATGTGTCCATTTTACAGTGGCCAGCACGGAGGAAATAACGGAATAACAACAGAATGAGTCGGAAGGGGACTTTGGAGGTCTTCTAGTCCAACCTCCCCAATCAAGCAGGAAACCCTATAGCAGTGAGGGCTAACCTTTTTGTAAAAGTGTGCCAAAACTGTGTGCTATTGTGCGTGTGTGCATGCCCACCCACCTGCGTATGTGGGTGTGACACCCCCCCATCCACGCATGCGTGCGCGATCTCCACACCGGGGTGGGGGTGTGTGGGATTTTCAACCTCCCCAGGCTCCGGAGGAAAAGGAGTTGGAACAGAATATTTTGAGGATTGTAAAATTGGAAATGGATAATGCGTAGATGAATATATAAAGGAGGATAAGAAATACGGGTTAATAAGATCAACGTAGCTATGTACGATAAGTAGAAAATGTATGTCAGGCCTGCAGTTATATTCCTTTTTAGGATCTTTGGCCTGCCACACTCTCTCTTATTTTATTATGCTGTTTCATTAGTGTAGTAATTGGGAGGGGGGAATAGAAAGGAGTAGAATTGTGGAATGTGTTGTTGTCATTGCTTTCTAGAAGCCCAAGGTCATCTTTTGTCTCCGCACCTCGACACCTGACCGGAAGCAGAGGGGTGTAGATGCCAGCGTGGAAGGAGAAGATTGGACCATGTGATGGATTGATGGGTGTGGGGATAAGATCATGAACTTTCAACTGGGTGGAATCCCAGGAAGCTTTTAGATTTGGGATTCCACAGTTTGTTGCCAACATGTCTGTCTTATTAAATTGGAACTTTAAGGATAGCTCTGCCTTGGGCTCTGATTTAATTCTGCATGATATTTGGAACGCTGACAATGTATTTGTCGTTATGTTTAAAATATGTATGGAAATGACAAAGCCAGAAAGCTCGCTCTGGATCCAATGTTTTTAATCTTTATTCAATTAAAAAAGAGTTTAAAAGAAGAGACTGGACTGCCGTCTGTCTGAAATGGCGTAGGGTCCCCTGCTTGGGCGGTGGGGTTGGACTAGATGACCCACAAGGTCCCTTCCAACTCCGTTAATCAGTTAATGGAGCGAGCGAGGGTGTGCATGGGACGCCTAATCCCCTGCCACAAATTCTTTCTGCGGCCTGGTTGCAAATCCCTTGGGGGGCCCACCGTTGGGCTGCGTCCCACCGGCTGGGGACCCCTGCCTTCGGCTGAACGCACACACACACACACACACACCCCACCCTGAGCGAGGGACTCACTTGGCAAACTTGATGCAGAACTGGGTGAAATACTTCCGGGTGGAGGCCAGGTTGTCCCGGATGATGGGGACGTTTTGCTTAATGTGCAGGATGACTGAGGTCACGTAAGGACTCTGATCGCCCACGTGCTCCACGTTTTGCCACTGCATCTGTGGAAGTCGGTCACAGTTATGAGATTGCATTTTAGAATAATTCAACACAATACAATACCATAGCAGAGTTGGAAGGGGCCTTGGAGGTCTTCTAGTCCAACCCCCTGCCTAGGCAGGAAACCCTATACCGTTTCAGACAAATAGCTGTCCAACATCTTCTTAAAGACTTCCAGTGTTGGGGCATTCACAACTTCTGCAGGCAACTTCTGTTCCACTGATTCATTGTTCTGACTGTCAGGAAGTTTCTCCTCAGTTCTAAGTTGCTTCTCTCCTTGATTAGTTTCCACCCATTGCTACTTGTTCTACCCTCAGGTTCCTTGGAGAATAGCTTGACTCCCTCTTCTTTGGGGCAACCCCTGAGATATTGGAAGACTGCTATCATGTCTCCCCTAGTCCTTCTTTCTCTTAAGCTAAACATCCCCAGTTCCTGCAACCGTTCTTCATAGGTTTTAGTCTCCTGTCCCCTAATCCTCTTTCTTGCTCTTCTCTGCACTCTTTCTAGAGTCTCCACATCTTTTTTACATCTGGTGACCAGAACTGAATGCAGTATTCCAAGTGTGGCCTTACCAAGGCATTATAAAGTGGTATTAACACTTCATGTGATCTTGATTCTATCCCTCTGTTGATGCAGCCTAGAACTGTGTTGGCTTTTTTCTTTCCTTGATTAGTTTCCACCCATTGCTTCTTGTTCTACCCTCAGGTGCCTTGGAAAATAGCTTGACTCCTTCTTCTTTGGGGCAACCCCTGAGATATTGGAAGGCTGCTCTCCTGTCTCCCCTAGTCCTTCTTTCTCTTAAGCTAAACATACCCAGTTCCTGCAACCGTTCTTCATATGTTTTAGTCTCCAGTCCCCTCATCCTCTTTCTTGCGATTCTATTGAAATTTCTATTCCTTGTGCTACTGGGGAAGCCTCCATTCCTGGCGCAGTGAAAGGAGGCTGACTCACACAGCAGTCACTGCGCGCGGCAAACACTAGACCCCCAGTAGCACCGCCATAGAAATTTGAATAGGATATCATAGAAATTTGATCAGCATTCTATGGGATTTTATTGAATTTTCTATTCCTTGCGCTACTGGGGACGCAATGTTAGACCCAAGACTGACTAAGGAAGTGCACATTCGGTCATATGAAAGCCATGTTTCCAACAGCAACGATCAGTGTTGCAGGTTTGCCCGCGTGCCGCGCGCAATGACCGCTGTGTGAGTCCGCCTAGTCACAGAACAAGTAATAAATAGAATTTGTTCAACGCCCCCTTCTGTACGTTCAATGCCCCCATGTAAGGTGGAACTTCCTACCGCCCCCTTGCACTTCTTTAACGCCCCCCAAGGGGGCGGTACGGACCACTTTGAGAAACACTGTTCCAGAGTCTCCACATCTTTTTTTACATCGTGGTGACCAAAACTGGATGCCGTATTCCAAGTGTGGCCTTACCAAGGCCTTATAAAGTGGTATCAACACTTCAGGTGATCTTGATTCTATCCCTCTGTTGATGCAGCCTAGAACTGTGTTGGCTTTTTTGGCAGCTGCTGCACATGGCTGGCTCATATTTAAATTCAATAAAACAATGTGGACGGTCAAAGAGTGAGAAGAAAAGAAATGAGGAGGCAGTTAAGAGAATTACCGCAGGCCTCCTCAAGCCGCTGCATTTAGGGGATAAACTATTGTTATACGCATTAATTCTATTATAATTCTCTGTTCACAGCCTGTGGCAACACAGCTGCCCGTCCCTCAGCTGGCACTGGCCTCCTGTCTTCTTAAAATCTAGGATGTCGTAATGTAGCTGCATGGAATCGTTTATTTATTTGATTTTTACCCTGCTTTTATTACTCTGTAAGTAACTCAAGGCAGCAAACGCATCTAATACTCCTTCCTCCTCCTATTTTTCCCCGCAACGTCCCTGTGAGGTGGGTTGGGGTAAGAGAGTGACTGATCGGAGCCACCTAGCCATCTTTCAGGACTAAGGCAGGACTAGAACTCATCGTCCCCTGGTTATTGGCCCAAAGTCACCCAATTGGCTTTCATGCCTAAGGAAGAACTAGAACTCACTGTCTCCTGGTAATTTTGCCCCAAGTCACCCAGCCTTCTTTCACGCCTAAGGCAGGACTAGAACTCTCTGTCTCCTGGTGATTGGCCCAAAGTCACCCAATTGGCTTCCATGCCTAAAGCAGGACTAGAATTCACCATTACTTGCTTTCACTCATAAGGCGGGACCAGAATTCACAATCTCCTGGTTACTTTTTTTTTTTTTACTTTAAATATTTTATTAACAAACATGTAAAATACACACACACAAAACTTAGACGTACAACACATTTACACAGTGCAATACAAACAGGAGCTTCCTGTTCTTTCTAGTAGCAATTATCAATCGATAGCGCTCACCTTATATTATTTCCCATTCAATTGTATTTTATTTGGGTTTCACCATTCTTAACTCTCTTATTTTACTCATAACTATTGTTTTGTTACATTCCTTCATTGATTCTTGTTTCCTTCGTCCATCCACCTATACCATTTATCCCATATCTGGTAGAATTCTGATTCTTCTTTTCCCTGAATTTCTTTAGTTAGTTTGTCCATTTCAGCACAGTCCATAACATTTCTTATTATTTCATCTTCACTTGGAGTTAGTTTGTTTTTCCATTTCTGGGCAAAGGCAATCCTTGCCGCCGTAGTTATATGTAGTATTAAATACTGGATTTCCTTTTTGTATTTCGCAGACATTATTCCTAATAAAAAGATTTCCGGTTTCCATTCTATTTTAACTCCCGTTATTGCCTCCAGCCGATGTTTGATCTTTTTCCAATTTTTTTTAGCCTCCTCACAGGTCCACCATAAATGGTAATATGTTCCGTGTATCGATTCGCATTTCCAACATTTTGTGGAGGTATTTGTTGATATTTTAGCTAACCTTGTTGGTGCCAGGTGCCATCTATAAAACATTTTGTACTGGTTTTCCTTGTATGCAACTGAGAGTGTCATTTTTAAGTTTGTTCCCCCAAATTTTTCCCATTTGTCTAATTCAATATTATATCCAAAGTTCTCCCCCCATTTTATCATTTGTTCTTTCACAATTTCCTCTTCCATTTTATGCTTCGGGAGAAATTTATATATTCTCCCTATCATATTTCTATCTGCGCTTTGAATAATTTTATCCAATTCGTGTGGTTCTGTTTCAATGTCATATAATTTGGTATCTTTATTGTATTTAGTTTTGATTTGAAGGTAAGTTAGCCAGTCAACTTTCCTGTTCTGTTCTGCCAATTCTTCAACTGTTTTTAAGTTTCCCTGTCTATCAATTAAGTCTCTATATCTTAGCATTTTGTTCAAATCTAAAAAATTTGGATGAGTCGTCCTTTCTGTCGGTGATAGCCAATTCGGAATTTTCACATAGTGGTTTTTTTTTTAATTTGGAGCCATTTTTGCAATAACGCTTCTAATTAAATGATTTTAAAAGTATTAAGCTAGCACCTTAACCAAAGGTAGAATTCAGCTGGTTCGGACAAACAGGTGAGCGGAATGTGGGTTTCACATTTTGTTACCACTGGTTCGCATGTGTGCATCCCTTCCACACATGCGCCCAGCTTTCCGCATATGTGCTTGGCCTCAAAAACATGCCTAAATAGGACGGCATAGGGACGGGATCGGTGGGTGGGGCGATTTCTGCTGTCAGTTTGGGCGTACTGGTTCGAACCGGCTAAATACTGCCTCTGGTCATACGCTGAGGACTCCCTGTACTTCCAGGAAATATATAGTTGAGAATTGAAATATTTGATTGTAAATGTGTGAACAGCGGCTAGAATTGCATTTGCAAAAAAATTGGAAAAATGAGAAAATACCAACGCCAGGGGGAAGTTATTCAGAAAATAACAGAATGTGCCGAAATGAGCAAATTGACATTTGAAATTAGAAGATGAACAATTTTATAAAATATGGGACTTATTTTATCAATGGTTAGACAAAAAAAAATATGGAAGTGAAATATGCTAAAGAATTTTACAATACAAGAATAATGGAATGATACAGAATCTAATATAAAGATGTACTACTACTGGGTGGGTTTAGGATGATGTAATGAAAATGCCATGATAGAAATTTATTCAAAATTTAAAATATCTCACATAAAATGAAGTAATAATAGTTATAGTCAAATAAATGTTTAACAATGGTAATAATTCACAATGTCATTGTGAATTGTCATTCAACAATGACAATAACTCACAAAGAAGAGGGAGTCAAACTATTTTCCAAGGCACCTGAGGGCAGAACAAGAAGCAATGGGTGGAAACTAATCAAGGAGAGAAGCAACTTAGAACTGAGGAGAAACTTCCTGACAGTTAGAACAATTAACCAGTGGAAGAGAAGTTGCCTCCAGAAGTTGTGAATGCCCCAACACTGGAAGTCTTTAAGAAGATGTTGGATAGCCATTTGTCTGAAACGGTTTAGGGTTTCCTGCCTAGGCAGGAGGTTGGACTAGAAGACCTCCAAGGTCCCTTCCAACTCTACTATTGTATTGTATTGTATTGTATACGTATATACCAGATTGATAATATGAGATTCTATATAAATTTTAAGTAAAGACTATGGTGAGGATGCACAAAGGTTTTGTAACTAACTGACACACTTCCTGACAGTGAGAACAATTAATCAGTGGAACAGAAGTTGCCTCCAGAAGTTGTGAATGCCCCAACACTGGAAGTCTTTAAGAAGATGCTGGATAGCCATTTGTCTGAAACGGTATAGGGTTTCCTGCCTAGGCAGGGGGTTGGACTAGAAGACCTCCAAGGTCCCTTCCAACTCTACTATTGTATGTATGTATGTAACTGAAGATGGTTTTATGTTTTATCTTTGTTTGTGTTTGTTTGTTTAAAAAAAAAATCTATATATAAAAAAAGACCTCTGCGCAAAAGCGGAAAAAGTTTTCCCACGGTGACCAGATGCCCGCTTCGCATAATGGATTGAAATCTTGCTGCGTGGGAATTCCCGCATCCGAAAAATACTTGATTTCTCTTCGAAAATCAAACTGCCCTGCTAATCTTAGTGAAGCGTGAGCTAGTCAGCCCTGCCTGTCGACGAAAACCAGGTGAAAGAGCCAAGGGAGACTCTTGGGAAAAGTAAATAAAAATCAAATCTTATCTTAAAATATGCATTCTGCATGAAACAGGTTTCCACCCAAATACGTGCTGCACTCCACCTAGCCAGAATTAAGCAGAGGCCACGAAAGAACAAACGTTTTTTTTTTTTTAAAAAAGCTAGAAATATGTTAAGTCTGTTCCTGCGTTTGTCAACCTTGGGAAATCGAAGATGGGTGGACCTCAACTCCCAGAATTCCCCTGGGGTTGTGCGTTTGGAGGTTTAGTAAGCCGGTTGGATTCCTAACCGGTTTACTACTGGTTTACTGAGAGGACACCACTGGTTTGCCCTCTTCAATCTGTATCTGCCAACCTAGCAGTTCAAAAGCACGTAAAAAATGCAAGTAGAAAAATAAGGATCACTTTGGTGGGAAGGGAACAGCGTTCCATGCGCCTTTGGCGTTGAGTCATGCCGGCCACATGACCACGGAGACGTCTTCGGACAGCGCTGGCTCTTCGGCTTTGAAACGGGGATGAGCACCGCCCCCTAGAGTCGGGAACGACTAGCACGTATGTGCGAGGGGAACTCACAATCTCGTACTTTCTAGCCGCATGCCTTAACCACTAGACCAAACTGCCTCTCTTTACCTTCATTCTTGTCATCCCTTTCAGTGTCTCAAACGCAAACCCCCACAAAAACACTCCTGACCTGATTTCCTCTCCAAAAGGCTAATTTTGAAGCCAAGAGAAGCGTTTGAAAATATTTCCCGTTTATATACACTAGATACCTCCTTCTCTTTAATCGCAGCAATCCGTTTTCCCATCTCGGCAATGCTCTCAGTTTTGAAATTTAGCTACTTTTTCTTAATTTTTTCCCTGCTTTTCTTAGACACTCCCCTTCTGTTTCTTTGGCAGAGAAGGGGGTGTTATCAAAGCACCCCCTTCTTCCTTTGCAAATGCAGGTAAGGTAAAAGTTCTAGTCCCGCCTTAGGCATGACAGCCAGTTGAGTGACTTTGGGCCAATCACTAGGAGTCGGTGAGTTCTAGTCCCGCCTTAGGCAGCCAGTTGAGTGACTTTGGGCCAATCACTAGGAGTCGGTGAGTTCTAGTCCCGCCTTAGGCAGCCAGTTGAGTGACTTTGGGCCAATCAGTAGGAGTTGGTGAGTTCTAGTCCCACCTTAGGCAGCCAGTTGAGTGACTTTGGGCCAATCACTAGGAGTCGGTGAGTTCTAGTCCCGCCTTAGGCAGCCAGTTGAGTGACTTTGGGCCAATCACTAGGAGTCGGTGAGTTCTAGTCCCGCCTTAGGCAGCCAGTTGAATGACTTTGGGGCAATCACTAGGAGTTGGTGAGTTCTAGTCCCGCCTTAGGCATGACAGCCAGTTGAGTGACTTTGGGCCAATCACTAGGAGTCAGTGAGTTCTAGTCCCGCCTTAGGCATGATAGGCAGTTGAGTCTTTGGGCCAATCACTAGGAGTCAGTGAGTTCTAGTCCCGCCTTAGGCATGACAGCCAGTTGAATGACTTTGGGCCAATCAGTAGGAGTCAGTGAGTTCTAGTCCCGCCTTAGGCAGCCAGTTGTGTGACTTTGGGCCAATCAGTAGGAGTCAGTGAGTTCTAGTCCCGCCTTAGGCAGCCAGTTGTGTGACTTTGGGCCAATCAGTAGGAGTCGGTGAGTTCTAGTCCCGCCTTAGGCAGCCAGTTGAATGACTTTGGGGCAATCACTAGGAGTTGGTGAGTTCTAGTCCCGCCTTAGGCATGACAGCCAGTTGAGTGACTTTGGGCCAATCACTAGGAGTCAGTGAGTTCTAGTCCCGCCTTAGGCATGATAGGCAGTTGAGTCTTTGGGCCAATCACTAGGAGTCAGTGAGTTCTAGTCCCGCCTTAGGCATGACAGCCAGTTGAATGACTTTGGGCCAATCACTAGGAGTCAGTGAGTTCTAGTCCCGCCTTAGGCAGCCAGTTGAGTGACTTTGGGCCAATCACTAGGAGTTGGTGAGTTCTAGTCCCACCTTAGGCAGCCAGTTGAATGACTTTGGGGCAATCACTAGGAGTTGGTGAGTTCTAGTCCCGCCTTAGGCAAGACAGCCAGTTGAGTGACTTTGGGCCAATCACTAGGAGTCGGTGAGTTCTAGTCCCGCCTTAGGCAGCCAGTTGAATGACTTTGGGGCAATCACTAGGAGTCAGTGAGTTCTAGTCCCGCCTTAGGCAGCCAGTTGAGTGACTTTGGGCCAATCAGTAGGAGTCGGTGAGTTCTAGTCCCACCTTAGGCAGCCAGTTGAGTGACTTTGGGCCAATCACTAGGAGTCGGTGAGTTCTAGTCCCGCCTTAGGCAGCCAGTTGAGTGACTTTGGGCCAATCACTAGGAGTCGGTGAGTTCTAGTCCCGCCTTAGGCAGCCAGTTGAATGACTTTGGGGCAATCACTAGGAGTTGGTGAGTTCTAGTCCCGCCTTAGGCATGATAGCCAGTTGAGTGACTTTGGGCCAATCACTAGGAGTCAGTGAGTTCTAGTCCCGCCTTAGGCATGACAGCCAGTTGAGTGACTTTGGGCCAATCACTAGGAGTCGGTGAGTTCTAGTCCCGCCTTAGGCAGCCAGTTGAATGACTTTGGGGCAATCACTAGGAGTTGGTGAGTTCTAGTCCCGCCTTAGGCATGATAGCCAGTTGAGTGACTTTGGGCCAAACACTAGGAGTCAGTGAGTTCTAGTCCCGCCTTAGGCATGATAGGCAGTTGAGTCTTTGGGCCAATCACTAGGAGTCAGTGAGTTCTAGTCCCGCCTTAGGCATGACAGCCAGTTGAATGACTTTGGGCCAATCAGTAGGAGTCAGTGAGTTCTAGTCCCGCCTTAGGCAGCCAGTTGAGTGACTTTGGGCCAATCAGTAGGAGTCGGTGAGTTCTAGTCCCGCCTTAGGCAGCCAGTTCAATGACTTTGGGGCAATCACTAGGAGATGGTGAGTTCTAGTCCCGCCTTAGGCAGCCAGTTGAATGACTTTGGGGCAATCACTAGGAGTTGGTGAGTTCTAGTCCCGCCTTAGGCATGACAGCCAGTTGAGTGACTTTGGGCCAATCACTAGGAGTCAGTGAGTTCTAGTCCCGCCTTAGGCATGATAGGCAGTTGAGTCTTTGGGCCAATCACTAGGAGTCAGTGAGTTCTAGTCCCGCCTTAGGCATGACAGCCAGTTGAATGACTTTGGGGCAATCACTAGGAGTCGGTGAGTTTTAATCCCGCCTTACGCATCCAGTTGAGTGACTTTGGGCCAATCACTAGGAGTCAGTGAATTCTAGTCCTGCCTTAGGCATGACAGCCAGTTGAGTGACTTTGGGCCAATCACTAGGAGTCGGTGAGTTTTAATCCCGCCTTGAGTTATTTGTTAAATAAAGACGGGATACAAATAAATAAATAAATATTTGCCAGTGTTTTATAAATAATCAGAGTAGATTATTTGATGATAGAGCTGACATAGTTGGCAAAATCGAGTGCGCTAATTAAAGAGAACAGGTGTGCTGCCATCTGGAAATGCCTTCTGAATTTTGTATTCTTAACTGGGGAAAAAAAATGAAACTTTGATTTTAGATTTTGAGGACTACAATAATTTTGCTGCTACAGAAATGGCTTGAAACCTTTAGCAATGCAAAGCTAAAAATTGAGGTTATAATTTATTTTTGTATTTTATTGTCGCTGTGAAAAGTTGGAAGTCTCCAACTTTTTCCTATATTATTACCATATATGTTATGTTATAATTATATTATTACTGTGCTGTATTGTATATATCACATTATTACATTACATTTTTATTTATTAGATTTATGTGCTGCCAATCTCATCTAGAGATTCTTCCTCTTTCCGCACTTTTTCCCTTCCTTTTTAAGCTTTCTTCTTTAGCTTTCTCTATTTTTGCTCCTGTTGGTTATGTCTCTATTTTTGTTTCTATCTGCATTTCGTCCTATGATCAACTTATAAAACGCTTTAAAAGAAAAAGGAAACTAAATTCAAAAGTAAAATTTTACAAACCCAGGCTAAATTCACTCAAGACCTTCTGTGTTTCTCTTCTTCCTTTTTGCAGACAATCTCGTGTTCACACACATTTAAAAAAACACATTAAAAAAAACTTTGCAGATAAAATTCCAGGGGGGGGAGGGAGGAGTGCCAATCTAGCAAATGTTACGCCCTTTTTAAATTGCGTTTTTGTGGGTTTGAACGTGACAATCATCCTCTTTTTTTAAAGGCTCCCGCAGCTCCAAACCCCAAATTCTCAAGTTTCAAGTTGTCAGCAACTGTGACAGCCTCCGGGGATCACAGAAGGGAAGGGCTTGAAACAAGAAAAGAACTGAGCATTTCTCTTCCGCGCCCAGGCCCCCTTTTTTACATTACATTTTTACATTAAAATAGTCCTCTAAAAAATAACGGTTGCAGGAACTGGGTATGTTTAGCTTAAGAGAAAGAAGGACCAGGGGAGACATGATAGCATTATTCCAATATCTCAGAGGTTGCCACAAAGAAGAGGGAGTCAAACTATTCTCCAAAGCACCTGAGGGTAGAACAAGAAGCAATGGGTGGAAACTAATCAAGGAGAGAAGCAACTTAGAACTGAGGAGAAATTTCCTGACAGTGAGAACAATTAATCAGTGGAACAGCTTGCCTCCAGAAGTTGTGAATGCCCCAACACTGGAAGTCTTTAAGAAGATGTTGGATAGCTATTTGTCTGAAACGGTATAGGGTTTCCTGCCTAGGCAGGGGGTTGGACTAGAAGACCTCCAAGGTCCCTTCCAACTCTGCTATTGTATCGTATTGTATAAGCGCGAAGAAAGT
Source organism: Natrix helvetica (assembly GCF_964273705.1). Lineage (NCBI taxonomy): Eukaryota > Metazoa > Chordata > Lepidosauria > Squamata > Natricidae > Natrix > Natrix helvetica. The sequence continues at coordinate 294,255,614 of NC_138552.1, forward strand.
ACTTCCAAAATAATAAATACATTCTAAGACAGTGATGGCAAACCTATGGCACACGCGTGTCAGAGGTGGCACACAGAGCTCTCTCGCCAGCTGTTTTTCTGGTTTCCAGCATGCAGATGTGCGCCGGAAAATGGCCCGAAAAATGCCCCCCATACAGGCCATTTTTGGGGGCGTTTTCAGGATGTTTTTAGGATGTTTTTCGGGCCGAAGACGGCTTGAAAAAAAGCCAAAAAACAGGCATGCACACACCGGCCAGCTGGTCCTCGGTTTTTTGGCACTCCGGTGCGTGTGAACACCAGCTGTTCGGCGCTCATACGTGTGCTGGAAACCCGAAGGCCAGCTGGCCAGTGCACATGGCAGCTGTTCTTCTGGTTTCCGGCATGCAAATGTCTGTTGGCCAGCTGGTCTTTGCCAGTGCCGGAAAACGGCGCGAAAAATAGCCCCCAAAAGACCGTTTTTAGGCTGTTTTTAAGCAGTTTTTCAGGGTCAAAAAACAGACATGGGCATACTGGACAGCTGGCCTTCAGGTTTCTGGTGCTTTGGCATGCAAGAACACCAGCTGTCCGGCGCTCGTGCGTGTGATGGAAACCTGAAGGCCAGCCGGCCGGGGTGCAGCTGATCTTTAGATTTCCGGCACTCCGGCGTGCGTGCAGGCGCATTCCAGTGTGGGCGCTTGATGCCGAAAAGGTTCACCAACACTGTTCAAAGCCAAGAAGCAGCAGGCAAAAGTCAGGGGTACAGAATTGGTTAGATTTCTGCAGGGAGCACGGAGGGGGTTGGATAAAGACACCCCCCCCCCACCCAAATCCTTCTGAAATTCCTTAAAGATTTTACTTTGCTCATGGCGGTGAGGGCTGGGTCACAAGCGCCATCCAAATCCTGGACCAGAAGCTGGATGCTGCTGGAAATCACTCTGAAACGGAGGAAGAAAAAAGGCATCGGTTTTCGTTTTAGCACCGGATCAAACAATGACAAGGTAAACAATACCTTTGTTAAGGTACCACCAGTTCAGACAAACCATCAAAGGCAACAGCCCAATCAAGAAACCACCAAGGAGGAAAACAGGCTCCCACCGACAGTGACAGGAGAAGCCGCAACAGAAGTTTATGAACAGAGAGGAAACCCTGCATCCTTCTAGCACTGATGATATTACCTAGTTGGGTCATGAAATGTCTATAAGACAGACAGACAAGCCTGGAGAGCACCTGGGGCCCCACAATCCTCCTCCTCTTCCTCCCGCCTGGTGGGTGACTGTGAGTTCTAGTCCTGCCTTGGCCATGAAAGCCAGCTGGGAGAGTTTGAGCCAGTCACCAGGAGACGGTGAGTTCTAGTACCATCTCAGGCATGAAAGCCAGTTGGGAGACTTTGAGCCAATCACCAGGAGACGGTGAGTTCTAGTTCAGCTTTAGGCATGAAAGCCAGCTGGGTGACTTTGGGCCCGTCCCTTTCCTTCAGCTCAACCCACCTCACAAGATTGTTGTGGGGAAAACAGGAGGAGGAAGGAGTGTTAAGCCTGTTCGGCACCTTTGAGGTGTTTATCAAGCACCATAAGGCACAGGAATCAAACTAATACATTAAATAAAATGCTCTGCCTTTGGGGACTTACGTGCTGAAGGTATCCATCTCTCCCATCAGGCTGATCCTTCCAACCAAGCTGTCGTCCACCTTCTCCTTCAGCTTCTCTTCAAGCTTGGAGGAACAGAGAAGGAATTATTCCAGAACGCCAGTTCCATAAACACTGATGACGTTACCCAGTTGGGTTATGAAACGTCTACAAGAAAATAGCCAAGCTCAGAGGAGCCACAAGGATTTCACAGTCTTCCTCCTCCTCTCAACAACACCCCCCCCCCTCTGTTGTAGCACTGATGATGTTGCCTAGTTGGTGTCAGGGTTCCAACAGGTGCCCTAATTAAATCATGAGCCTCCAGCCAAGCTTCAAAAGAAATCCAGTTATTTATTAGGAGCAACATGTCGGCACGTACTCAACCGAAGCTAGCTCTGACCCCACGTAATTTATGTCCCAACTATGACCCTGTTTCCCCCCATCTCCCCAGGGTGTGTCATAAATCACATTTTCCAACGGAGGACTTTCCCGGGCTGTAGAGATCACGCCCCTCCGGCTGTTGCAGGCAACCTAGGAGACAGCCTTGAGAAAGAGATGTGCGGAATGTGCTTCTGGTTGTGGCTGTCGTGCTGCTCCATCAGTTTGCGCCCCCCCCCTTTTGCTTATGGCAACTCAAGAGCAGGCCAGGGATGCTTTGCGAGTTGACAGTTGGGTCATGAAACGTCTTCAAGAAAACCATGAAGCTCAGAGAGCAGCAAGGACCCCTCGGCCCTCTTCCTCCCACCCTCCTCTCTGTCTTCACAAACCCACCTAGCACTGATGATGTTACCTAGTTGGGTTATGAAATGCCGACAAAAAAATAGCCAAGCTCAGAGAGCCTCACAGTCCTCCTACTCCTACTCCAGAAACCCAACTCACTTCTAGCACTGACGATCTTACTTAGTTGGATCATGAAACATCTGCAAGAAAGCAACCGTGAGGTCATTAAGTGAATCTAGCTTCACCCGTTGACTTCGCTTGTCAGAAGCCAGCTGGGGAGGCCAAAAGAAGCGCTCACATCACCCTGGGATGCTACAACCATCGTAAATACTTATTGGCCGCCAAGCACCTGATTCATGATCACGCGACAGCAGGGACACTACAACGGGCGTAAGTGGGAGGACTGGTCATAAGCCCTTTTTTTCCAACGCTGTTGGAATTTTGAATCAATGAAGGACCATCACTTGGGGACTACCTGTAAAATTAGCCAGAAATGAGCAGAAAGGCAAATACAGTCCTTGACTTACAACAGTTCTTTTAGGGACTGTTCAAAACTACACTGAAAAAAGGTCACTTATGACCGTTTCTCACAGTTACCACCTTTGTAACATCGCCATAATCGGGCGATCAAAATTCAGGCGCTTGGCAACTGGTTCATACTTACGACCGCTGCCGTGCCCCAAAGTCAGGTGATCTCCGTTTGCGACCTTCTGACAAGGTAGTATCACCCTTTCCCCGCCCAAAGTCAGAACGGGCACGTTGCAAAGCGCCAGGGATCCGTCTCGGAGGACGGCTGAGGTGTCCTTACCTGTTGGGTGGTCGCCAGACAGTATTCAGCCGTGCTCAGGATGCTACAGATCAGGCAGAGCTCCTCTAAGGTGAATTTAGCCACCTCCGAACCGTCCTTCTCTTTTAGTAAGCTGGTAATGGTCAGGCCGCCACCGCCGGTGTTCGTTGTCCTGTCGCGGTCACAAACGAGAATAATAATAATTTATCCAACTTGCATGCCGCACGATTCCCGATCGCTCTGGATGTCATGGTTCCAAGTAATACACCCGTAGCAACGGAACTCCGAGGCAGGTGAACTCCAAAAAGAATAGTTTTATTGGATACTAGCCGATAAATTGGCGTTCTCCGGGTATTTATTTATAGGGGGGAAATGCCCGGACCAAACGTAATTTCTAATGTTGGATTTTCTCCCTTATCAGAGGGAGCCCCCTTGTGGAGTACTGTGAAGCTGTTACCATGGCAACTCCACTGGGCTGTACATAGGGATGGGTTCCTGCCAGTTCTAACCTCTCCTATAGAAGAGGTTATACAAATCTCCAGTGCCGTTTAGAACCGGTTCCAGCCAGAGTTCCTGAGCCAACAAGACTGGAGGAGGAATTCTGGGAGTTGAAGTCCACAAGTCTTAAAGCTGTCAAGTTTGAACACCCCTGGGGTTTTTTCCTAAAGGCTTAGGGGTGCAAGGGTCTTGTAACTTGACAGCTTTAAGACTTGCACATTTCAATGCCAGAGTTTCTGAGTCAACATGACTGGAGGAAGAATTCTGGGAGTTGAAGTCTACAAGTCTTAAAGCTGTCAAGTTTGAACACCCCTGAGGTTTTTTTCCTAAAGGGTTAGGAGTGCGAGGGTCTTGAAACTTGACAGCTTTAAGACTTGCGTGCTTCAAATGCCAGTTTCTGAGCCAACATTTTGGTTGCTAAGCAACAGCGTAGCTAAGTGAGTTTCACCACATTTTACAAGTTGGCCACGCCCACCCAGTCACATGACTGACAAGCCACTCCCACCTGGTCACATGGCCGGCAAGCCACTCCCACAAAACAGGCCACACCTACAGAAGAGGTTCTAAAAATTTTTGAAACAAACCATTGGCTGTACAGCAGAAGCCATTTTACGGCACAACAGGCTGTATCTTAACAGAACACACAGCCCAAAGAGTGTTCGGCGATGTCTTACCCCCCACCCACCCCCAGTATTTTTTTCCAGAGAGTAAGTAATCTGTGTACCAAGTTTGGTTGAAATTGCTCGAGGCGTTCTAGAGTTATGCTGGAACATACACGCATACACAGTCATTATATAGCTATATAGATATACAGCAGTATATATATATGCTATATATGCTCCCTCCCATATTTGGGCATACCAGGTGCTTTGACAAAACATCTATCTGTCTGTCTGTTTGTCTGTCTGTCTGTCTATATCACATTGGCACAGATCTGGTAAAAACCGACTCTGAAGATTGCCGCGGTTTTCACCCAATTAAAAGTTTTTCCCCTTTCCAAACCATCAGTCACATGGTCCAATCAAGGTGCCATCCGGTTGCCTGGTAACTTCGCTCCTCCCACCTGTGGAAATGTCCTTGGTTCCCAGGAGAAAGTATTTTGTTTTGGCTACAAAACCCCAGCTAGCTCTATTCCCCCCGCCCTCCCTATCCCTCAGCTCCAGCGTGGCAACACCGAAGCTTCAAAATGGCTTCGGTCAGGTCAGCTTCAAGGTGGACACTAGATGAAAGTCGCAATATCAAAAACATTGCAGGTTGTTCGTTCTCAAATTAACGATCTTACGAACACCTAATACTCACAGTGCTGTCTAATGGCCATTTGTAGTTACCCAGGTACTTATTCTATTTTATTATTGTTATTATATTTTCTATCTTCTATTCCATATTTATTCTATGCTCCTATTCTATTCTATTCTTATTCTATTCAACTATTCTATTTAATTATTCTATTCTATTTTCTTTTCCATTCTATTCTATAAAATAGCAGAGTTGGGAGGGACCTTGGAGGTCTTCTAGTCCAACCCCCTGCCTAGGCAAGAAACCCTATAACATCTCAGACAAATGGCTATCCAGCATCTTATTAAAGACTTCCAGTGTTGGGGCATTCACAACTTCTGGAGGCCCCTTCTGTTCCACTATTTTATTCTATTTTATTATTGTTATTATATTTTCTATTTTCTATTCCATATTTATTCTATGCTCCTATTCTATTCTATTCTTATTCTATTCAATTATTCTATTTAATTATTCTATTCTATTTTCTTTTCCATTCTATTCTATTCTATAAAATAGCAGAGTTGGAAGGGACCTTGGAGGTCTTCTAGTCCAACCCCCTGCCTAGGCAGGAAACTCTACACCGATTCAGACAAACGGTTATTCAACATCTTCTTAAAGACTTCCAGTGTTGGGGCATTCACAACTTCTGGAGGCAACTTCTGTTCCATTGATTCATTGTTCTATCTGTCAGGAAGTTTCTCCTCAGTTCTAAGTTGCTTCTCTCCTTGATTAGTTGCTTCATTCAATTCGATTCAATTCAAAACTCACTTGGGTAAATTTCCGGAGAGGATCTTCCAGGCGTATTCCCGCAGATATTTCTGGAATATGGTGGTGAGGGCGATCATAGGCTCCCCAGTGCTTAGCTGGGAGCATTGGACCATGCACTTCTTGTAATAGACAAAGAGGTCGGCACAGCTGGGCAGGACGGCCCCACCCTCATCCACGTTTGGCTTGGGGGGTCCCTGGGCTTTGAAGTCCCCCACGAAACGGTCGATCAGCTCTCCGAGGTTCCTGATGACCCACCAAAGCAGAAACACAATTTGTTTAAGAAATACAAAATATATGTGTCGGGGTTCCAGATAGCATCCAAAATTAAATCAGAGTCCAAGGTGAAGTATTGCTCCAAGTCCCAATTTATGAAGAGAGCCATGTTGGCACATCTGGGGAAACCCAAAACTCTGAAAGCTTCCCGGTTTCCCCCACCCAGTTCAAGATCTTGCCCCCCACACCCACAAGTCCATCCCATGGTCCAATGTCCCACTGCCATGCTGGCAGTTCCACCCACCCAGTTCCGGTCAGGTGCAGAGGTTCAGAGACAAAGGATGACCTTGGTTTTCTAGAAAGAATGTTGTTATGGCTACCTATCATCTAACCCTGTACAATTCCCATAATAGCAAATGCATCGTAGTATAATAAAAAGTATGGTAGGCCCAGTCCGGCTTTCGCCCCGGGCACAGCACGGAGACGGCCTTGGTCGCGTTGGTGGATGATCTCTGGAGGGCCAGAGATAGGGGTTGTTCCTCTATCCTGGTCCTATTAGACCTCTCGGCGGCTTTTGATACCATCGACCATGGTATCCTGTTGCACCGACTGGAGGGGTTGGGGGTTCGGGGCACCGTTTTGCGGTGGTTCGGCTCCTACCTTTCCGGCCGGACGCAACGTGTGTTGGCAGGGGAGCAGAGGTCGACCCTAAGCCCCCTTACTTGTGGGGTGCCACAGGGGTCGGTCCTCTCGCCACTCCTGTTCAACACATATATGAAGCCGCTGGGTGAGATCATTCGTGGTTTCGGGGTGGGATATCATCTGTACGCTGATGATACTCAGCTGTACATTTCCACCCCGAACCACCCCAACGAGGCCGTCGAAGTGATGTCCCGGTGTGTGGAAGCCGTACGGGTCTGGATGGATGACAACCGACTCAAGCTCAACCCCTCCAAGACGGAGTGGCTGTGGGTTCCGGCCTCCCGGTTCAACCAGTTAATTCCATCTCTGGCCATCGGGGGCGTACAACTGGCCCCCGTGGAGCGGGCGCGCAATTTGGGCGTCCTCCTGGATGCCCGGCTGTCCATGGATGATCATGACAGCCGTGGCAAGGGGGGCGTTCCACCAGGTTCGCCTGGTGCGTCAATTGCGTCCCCTATTGGACCGGGATGCATTACGCACAGTCACTCATGCGCTGGTGACGTCTCGCCTCGACTACTGCAACGCTCTCTACATGGGGCTTCCTTTGAAATGCACCCGGAGACTACAGTTGGTCCAGAATGCGGCCGCGCGGGTGATTATGGGGAGTACAAGGTACTCCCATGTGACACCTCTCCTGCGCGAGCTGCACTGGCTTCCTGTGGTCTATCGGGTGCATTTCAAGGTTCTGATAACGATCTTCAAAGCGCTCCATGGCACAGGACCTAGCTACTTGCGGGATCGTATCCTGCCCCATACATCCCTGCGGCCAATCCGCTCGCACAGAGAGGGACTTCTCCAGGTGCCGTCCACCAGACAGTGTCGGGGGGCGGCGCCTAGGAGCAGAGCCTTCTCTGTGATGGGCCCAGCCCTGTGGAATGACCTCCCCCCGGATATCAGGACTACCTCCGACCTCCGCTCCTTCCGTGCAAAGTTCAAGACCCACCTTTTCCAAGTAGCTGGCCTGGCTCAACCATAGTTTGATCATATCGCTCCTGACGGGTTTTTAATCTTATAATTTTACTTAGGGGATTTTAAATTGCAATTTTAATTCTATCTCCACTTATCTGTTTACCTCCTCCACGTATACGTCTATATTTATGTGTAGGTACTGTCTATATTTGTATTTTATGTGTTTTTATTGTACGCCACCCCGAGTCCTTCGGGAGAGGGTGCGGCTAATCAAATAAAATTTTATTATTATTATTATTATTAAGATCCACAAGAAAAAATGTCTGCAGGCCTGAGAATATGATTAGGAGGAAAATCCCATTCCCATTTGCCTATTAATCCCTTTTCATCCTTTTTATTTTTGTCAACTTTTGATGTTTTACTGCCTTAGTGTTTTTAACGTTCTGATTATTTTAAATTGTGCTTCTATAAAGTTGCAAACAATTGTCACTTACCTGTCCTGAGATTCAATGTAGACGTACAGATGGGGCTCAAAGCACTTAGAAATAATTCCGTGGAACGGGTTACTTGGAATTTTTGGCTTTTGTGGCTAAGGAAAATAAAAGATAAAGAGATAAAACCCAGTGTAGATTCTGAGGAAACGTAGCCCTAGACTTACAATAGCTCATTTAGTGACCATTCGAAGTTACTAAAGAAGTGATTTATGACCATTTTTCACACTTACAACTGTTGCAGCCTCCTCTTCGTTGCCTAATCAAAAATTGGACCCTTGACAACTGGTTCATATTTATGACTGGGGTCATGTGATCCCTTTGGCAACCTCCTGACAAGCAAAGTCAATGGGGGAAGCCAGATTCATTTAACGACTGTGGCGAGAAAAGTCGTAAAGTGGGACAAAATTCACTTAACAAATTTCTCACTTAGCAACATAAATTCTGGGGTCCATTGTGGTGGTAAGTTGAGGACTACCTTTATCTTGCTTTTCATTTTATTAGTTCCCTGGCTAATAATTTATATAAAACTAGGTATAATTTATTCTGTAATTTCATCATGAGTTAGTGTCTGGCTAAGAGTTGGTGGCTACTATTTTTGAGTAACTCAGTGCATTTTAATGAAATACGAAGGCAACTCCATTGCGCTGTACAGTAGAAGCCATTTTAAGGCACAACAAGTTGTATCTTAACAGAACACACCCACCCACCGAGGGGTGTTAGGGGAGTCTTATCCCCACAGTATTTGCTTCCAGAGAGTAAGTCATCTGTGTACCAAGTTTGGTAGAAATCGCTCAAGGCGTTCCAGAGTATCAGCCCCCTCTACCACAAAGATCTTGCAGGAGAAGAGCTGTCTGGACAACTGTGGGATCTGGCAGGTTGAGAGCTGTGAACCATAAACCCAAAGCTTTTGCTGTGACCCAGCAAAACAGATATAGCGCCCTTGCTGACCTTAATGGGGACACTAAAGAGATAGGTCAAGGCAGTTGTGATAATGATGACTCAAATAAGCAGGGGATCGTGGTCCAAAACGAAGAACTTTCTTCGGAAAGGCGAAAAGGGGAACCAGGTATCACACATCAGTCGCAGAAGAAGATCAAGGTATGTAAAAAGAGAAGTCACCTTCTGGTTGGTGATTCAATCGTAAGAGATGTTAATTTAGGAGAGGATATGGAGGTTTTAAAAGAGGTCAGGTGTCTGCCAGGTGCTACTGCCAGCAGAGACAAGAGGCGTATTCTTAAGATAGTCAAGAATGCAAGTAAGGACTGTGACGTTAATGCTATTATACATCTTGGCACTAATGATCTATCCCAGAAAGATGTACTTTCTGTGCAGAATGATTTCCAGAACTTGGGGTATGAACTTAATAGTATAGGTTGTAGGCTTATCTTTTCAGAGGTTTTACCTGTATATAAGGAACAAAAAGGGAAGGGCCAGCGTGTAGCAGAGTTTAATGTTTGGCTAAAGGAGTGGTGTAAAAGGGAAGGCTTTGGTTTTATTAGTCATGAAGCCTGTAGCTGGTCCAATGAAAAACTGTACAAAAGAGATGGGTTGCACCCATCCAAGAAAGGAACTGAGTTACTTGGCATTAAATTCACAGATTTTCTTGATAAACATTTAAACTGAAGAGCGGGGACAGAGAATTAATAGATACAGAACATCTCTGTCCCCAGCAAACTAAAATTCATAGGGTTATAAATGCATGTAACATAGATGTGTGTGTGGGTAAGATTATCACTCCTGCTGTCAAGCAAAACCAAGCATGTAATAGTGATTGTCATACCATGTGCATGAATCACACAAGTGGCAAGAAAATAGGGGCAGTCAGGCATAATACAGGTTATGTAGACAGTAAACACAAGGTCAATCAAAATGGACTCAAATGTCTATATACCAATGCACAGAGTATGAGGAATAAACAGGGAGAATTAGAAATTCAAGTAAAAGAGGGCAGATATGATATTATTGCCATTACAGAAACTTGGTGGGATGAAACTGACAAATGGAACATACAGCTAGAAGGATTTAAATTATTTAAAAGAAATAGACCAAATAAAAGAGGAGGTGGAGTTGCACTATATATAAGAAATAACTACGTCTCTACAGAAATAGAGCACAACAATAATGAGAACTATCTTGAATGCATTTGGGTCAATATTAAAGGTTGTGGGGGAAATGACATTGCCATAGGTCTATACTACAGGCCACCCAACCAAGCAGAGGAAGAAGATGAACTTTTTGCTAGTCAGCTAACTAAGGTATGTAGGAAGCACACCACAATAGTAATGGGAGATTTTAACTACCCTGACATCAACTGGGAAACAAACTCTGCACCAAGTGGAAGATCCAACAGGTTCCTAACAAACCTAGCAGACAACTTTGTTTTCCAAAAAGTAGAGAAGGAAACAAGGGGATCAGCCATACTGGACTTAATTCTCACTAACAGAGAGGAAATGATAGAAGGTGTTGAAGCCATAGGAACCCTGGGGGCAAGTGACCATGCAATATTGGAATTCAACATTATCCAAACACAAGTAGTAGAACAAAGTCAAACTAGAGTCTTGGACTTTAAGAAAGCTAATTTCAATAAACTTAGAGAGGGCTTGGGAAAAATTCCATGGATGAGAATCCTCGAGGGGAAAACAACTCAAGAAACTTGGGAAATTTTGAAAAATGAGATTAGAAAAGCCCAGTCTAACACAATACCAATGAAGAAGAAAAACAACAGCTCCCAAAAGAAACCAGCATGGCTGCATAAACAACTATCTGACAAACTGAAAGACAAAAAAAGTAAGTATAAAAAGTGGAAGGAGGGGGACATAACTAAGGCAGAATATCAGCAAATAGCCCGAGCCTGTAAAGATGAAGTGAGGAAAGCTAAGGCTCACAATGAAGAAAGGCTTGCCACAAAAGTAAAAATTAACAAAAAAAGCTTCTTCCAACATGTTAAAAACAAGAAAAAAGTTAAGGAAACAATTGGTCCATTGCTAGGAGAAAGTGGCAAGAAGGTGACAAGCAACAGGGAGAAAGCAGAACTATTTAACTCATGTTTTGCATCTGTCTTTACACAAAGGGATAAAACAGTCCAACCTATCAAAAGCAGCACCACAAAATTAGGAACACAAATTGAAATAGGGAAGAAAATGGTAAGTGAGCACCTGTCTACCCTAGATGAGTTCAAATCACCAGGACCGGATGGATTACACCCCAGAGTTCTGAAGGAACTAGCAGACGAGATCTCAGAACCACTGAATTATATCTTTCAGAGATCCTGGAGCACCGGGGAACTACCAGAGGACTGGAAAAGAGCTGATGTGGTTCCCATCTTCAAAAAAGGGAAAAAATTAGATCCAGGAAACTACAGACCTATCAGCCTAACCTCAATACCAGGAAAGATTCTGGAAAAAATAATCAAGCAACGAATTTGCGAACACCTAGAAGCAAACAAAGTAATAGCCAAAAGCCAACATGGATTTGTCAAAAACAGATCATGCCAGACTAATCTTATTGCATTCTTTGATAATGTGACAAAATTAGTGGACCAGAGGAATGCCGTTGATATAGTTTACTTGGACTTCAGTAAGGCTTTTGATAAGGTAGACCATAACCTACTACTAGATAAAGTAGAAGAATGTGGGTTAGACAGCATCACCACCAGATGGATTGGTAACTGGCTGACCAACTGCACTCAACGTGTAGTTCTCAATGGAACTGCATATTCGTGGAGGGAAGTATGCAGTGGAGTACCCCAAGGCTCTGTTTTAGGCCCAGTACTCTTCAACATCTTCATCAATGATTTGGATGAGGGAATAAATGGGGAACTCATCAAATTTGCAGATGATACCAAGCTGGCAGGAATAGCCAACACTCCAGAAGACAGGCTTAAAATACAGAAGGATCTTGACAAACTTGAACATTGGGCACTATCTAATAAAATGAAATTCAATGGTGAAAAGAGTAAGGTTCTACATTTAGGCAACAAAAACGGAATGCACAGGTACAGTATAGGTGATACCCTACTCAGTAGTAGTAACTGTGAAAGGGATCTTGGAGTCCTCGTGGATAACCACTTAAATAAGAGCCAGCCGTGTGCAGCAGCTGCCAAAAAAGCCAACACAGTTCTAGGCTGCATCAACAGAGGGATAGAATCAAGATCACGTGAAGGGTTAATACCACTTTATAATGCCTTGGTAAGGCCACACTTGGAATACTTGCATTCAGTTTTGGTCACCAAGATGTAGAAAAGATGTGGAGACTCTAGAAAGAGTGCAGAGAAGAGCAACAAAGATGATTAGGGGACTGGAGACTAAAACATATGAAGAACGGTTGCAGGAACTGGGTATGTTTAGCTTAAGAGAAAGAAGGACTAGGGGAGACATGATAGCATTATTCCAATATCTCAGAGGTTGCCACAAAGAAGAGGGAGTCAAGCTATTCTCCAAAGCACCTGAGGGTAGAACAAGAAGCAATGGGTGGAAACTAATCAAGGAGAGAAGCAACTTAGAACTGAGGAGAAATTTCCTGACAGTGAGAACAATTAATCAGTGGAACAGCTTGCCTCCAGAAGTTGTGAATGCCCCAACACTGGAAGTCTTTAAGAAGATGTTGGATAGCTATTTGTCTGAAACGGTATAGGGTTTCCTGCCTAGGCAGGGGGTTGGACTAGAAGACCTCCAAGGTCCCTTCCAACTCTACTATTGTATTGTATTGTATTGTATTGTATATTGGAAAACACACACAGCCATTTTTAGAGGAGGAGGAGGAGGAGGAGGAAGGAGGGAGGGAGGGAGGGAGGGAGGGAGGGAGGGAGGGAAGGAAGGAAGGAAGGAAGGAAGGAAGGAAGAAAGGAGATAGTTTATTTGTACTTTTTTTCTTATACATTTATAATTGCTTTGGGAACAGTGTATTGTTTGGGTCAATTTACTTACACATAAATAATATTTACCCATTTTTCTCTAATATACATAGGTGCTGAGTAAACAATGTATTATCTGGATCCCTTTACTTATACACAATTTTTCAATTTCTAATTTCTACCACTATCGATAAAACAAATCCCACATTAAAAAGTATTCTGTACCTTCTTTATCCTTTATCTTTAATGGCAACCTATCCGTTTCTGCCCATTCTAGTATTATTATTATTATTTTAATAACACCCTCTTCTGTAAGTATTTCCTCATTTTTACAGTGCTGTGCAAATACAATTCTTGCTGCTGTCAAGACATGCAGTATTAACATGCAGTCTCTTGTTGCTTGGTGGGAGTAATGATCACGCAACCACGGAGATGCTGCGAGGGTCGTAAGCGCAAGGACCGGCTGTCACTTTTTTCCAGCGCCGTTGTAACTTCGAACGGCCGCTAAATGAACAGGTAGAAGTCGGAGGAGTATATACGCACGGAAGGGGATTATAAACTGGTGGCTAAGCAAATGGTTATAAGTCGAAGGCTGACTGAAGATAATTTTCAAGCTGCTTATTATAACCGGTCGCGAAAGAAACGGTTATAAGCAGAGAACTGCCTGAAAACAATATTCAAGGTGCTTATATCCTGCACTAACCAAGGAAATTGCAAAAAGAAAGACAGTAGCCCAGAGATGGCTAACATTTTGGTCATTATGTGCCAAAAAGTATATGCGCAGGCCCGTACCAGTGATGGGTTTTTAAATCCCGTTCCAACCGGTACGGTTGGAACTGAGCCGGTGATGTCCTCATGGACTTCCACAGTGCATGCATCTTAGCGCCTCCGCGACGCTCCAGCTGCTCCGCGGAGCGTCACGCAGGCGCTGTATGTGCCATTCGCCTGCACGGCAGCACAGAAGCTTTAAAACACTGGTAAGGAGCTCAGGAGGGCCCTCTGGAGCACTGCACTGGAACGGTATCCGGTGCTCCGGGCTGGCTCCGATACGCCCGTACCGGAGCGTACCGCTTCCAACCCACCACTGGCCCGCACCCATAATGCAATTCGTGTACGACATGCCCTGCATCCCTGCGTGACCCTCCTGTATTCCCCCCCCCGTGCATCCCACACGACCCCCTGTGCTCCCCAGGTGCATGTGCACGCAACACCCCTCCCCCCAGCCCCGTTTTGAGCCGAGTGCCTACATGCAGCCTCCTGGGAGCAAAAATTGGGCGCGGGGGGGCGCATCACACACCCCGTGCTTCTCCCCCCCGAGCACATGACCCTCCCCTGCCCCCGCGCATCTCCCACATGCATCATGCCCCTTGCTCATGCGCGGCAGAGACCCGAAAATCAGCTGGCCCCGCAAGAGGTGCATGCACATGCATGGCGGGGTTGAGCTGGGACAACGGCTTGCGTGCCCACAGAGAGAGCCCATGCATGCCCTCGGTTCCCCGTCACGGCTGTAGCCGAAAAGGAGAAGAAGAAACCCCTAGTGTTCTCCACCAAGGGTCTCCAGCACAGCTGGGAACGATGGGGATTGTAGTCCGAATGCGTAACAACGTAGGGAAGAGAGAAGGGGAAAGGGCCACCCGTCTGTGGGGGAGAAAGGTGAAACCTCAGAAACGAAGATAACTGACCTTGTCAATCTCGATCTTTCCTGGTGGGGTTTCATCCTCATCCGTCGCAGATTCTTCTTCGAGAAAAGGATTGGTGGAGACCGGTGGAGGATCCGGCTTTTTCTGTCGGAAAAAGATGGGGAGGTTTGAAGGAAAAGGTGATCAATTTAAGTAAGAGCCAGCCGAAAATGCCAATACAATCTTTGTATAAACAGAGGCACAGAAAGAGGGTGAAAATGTGGGTGCGTCTTATAGACCGAATGTAGCCCCACCCACCCACCGGCCCCCACCCTTTGGCCTCTTCCTCCCAGCAATTTACCTCCTTGCAGCAAACGGGGGAAATGGGGCTTGCAGAGGCTGTAATAGGCGATACTATAGCAATCCCTGCAGCCTGAAACAGCTGATGATCAGGAGGCACTCAAAACTGAAAGTGAAACTTGCTGTTTGCTCAAGGAGGCTAATTGCTGGGAGGCAGAAGCAGATTTTTCTTCTTCTGCTAATCAGGCTGTTTGCTGCAAGAAGGTAAGGCGATAAGTATAAATGCCTATAGAATGTTCAAATTATTAGACTTATTTTTTAAAGACTAAAGACTAAAAACAATTATTGTTGTTCTAGACAGCTTAACAAAATGAAGAAGCTTTTTAAAATAAATGCTTGATCTGAGGAGGCCAGCGCTATTGTATCTTCTTTTAAATAGCAGAGAATAACTATACTTCCAGAAAGCACATCAATTTTAACAGCATCTGTACAATTATAGCCTGAAATGTATCCCTACAAACAGCGTATATTGTCTGTGCTGTTTGCTGTTTGTTGCAAGGAGGCAAATTGCTGGGAGGCAGAGGCAGATTTTTTCCCCTTGTTTTCTTCCCCAAAAGCTAGGGGCGTCTTATACTTCAGTGTTTTATACTCTGAAAAGTAAGGTAAGTCCTACCCCAAAAATAAGCCCCAGCTAAGATCATCAGATGCAATTAGTACCGTGTTTTCCCCAAAATAAGACCTAACCAGAAAATAAGCCCTAATGCATATTTTGGAGGAAAATTTACTATAAGACCCAATCTTATTTTGGGGAAAACACGGTAACTTTTGGTGACAACTCACCACAGAAGACAAGTTCCACTAATATCGAAGAAATAATGGAAAAGAATGATTAAAGAAGGGATGCCAAGGGAGAGACAAACTGAGATGTGAAGGGCGCAAATTAAAATACTTTTTCAATCGTTGTAAATATTTAAACTGAATTGCTGAATTGTCCCGCCGCAAGGTGGCTGGGTCGAGTTGGCCACGGCAAATTGCCGTGGTGAGTTTGGCTGCTCTGAGTTGTCGCCCTCTGAACTTTTGCGGGCTCTGCTGTAACTTCGACCAGATGCCAAGATGGACCAGTGGAGAGAAGAAAATCCTTCTTTTTCCCGCAGGCCCGTTTGGCTCTGGGACCGGAGGACACAAACTGGCAAATGGGGGGATCAAGATATGCAGGGATCCCCCTCTCTAGCTGCAGGAGGGGAGAACCTACAAAAACACGGAGGTCCTTTTTTTACCGTCACCGCTGTCTCTGAAAGCGTAGAGCCCGAGAAGCGTTTGGCCAGCAGCCCTTCGAAGTTGGTAGTCCTCTGGATTGCGAAAAGAAGCAGCTTGACTTCGATCTCTCTTGCCCGGGTGCGCATGATTTTCCCCAGCTCAGTCCTGCAAGGAGAAAGAGGCAAAATCTCTCACAGGTAGTCCTTATGTCAGGCCTGCAGCCATCTTTTCTTTTGGATCTTTGGCCTGCCACACTTTCTATTCTTCTACTATGCATTTTCTATGGTGGGAAAATGGGAGGTGAGGATTGTACGGAGTTAGATGATAGGTGGCCATAACAAAATTCTTTCTAGAAAGCCAAGGTCATCCTTTGTCTCTGCACCTCTGCACCTGACCGGAATTGGATGGGTGGAACTGCCAGCATTACAGATTGGACCATGGGATGGGCTTGTGGATGTGTGGGGGCAAGATCTTGAACTTTCAACTGGGAGGGGGAAACCAGGAAGCTTTCAGAGTTTTGGGTTTTCCCAGATGTGCCAAATGGCTCTCTTCATCAATTGGAACTTTGAGCAAATATTTTGCCTTGGGCTCTAATTTACTTCTGGATGCTATTTGGAACCCTGACAGTCCTCAAATTATGACCACAATTTATGTTGCTAAGTGAGAAATTTGTTAAGTGAGTTTTGTCCCATTTTACGACCATTCTTGCGGTTAAGTGCACCACTGCAGTTGCTAAGTGCTGTGGCCTGTCGGCCGCCGGCCCCTCGAACAGCCGAATCAGAGGAGGAGGTGTAGGCGTGGGAATCAGGGTTAGCATCAAGGCAACCTGAGAAGGGGGGAAGAGGGAATGGAGCTGGCAGAGAGAGAGAGAGAGAAAGGTGGAGCCTAGGCTGTCCGTCAGCCCTCAGATGGAGAGTCAACAGCCCCCAGGTCTGGAGGTGGGTCATCCTCAGGAAGAGGAGGAAGGTCATCCTCTTCCTTCCATCCTCAGGAAGAGGAGGAACAACCGGCTCCAGTGCCTGAAGGGTGGATGCGCAGAAGGTAGAGGAGAGGAGAGCAGTGGAAATCCGTGGGCTGGTCCTTGGGACGGAAGATCTGTCACTGCTAGTGAAGCCCCATCTTAGCTCCGGGGGTAAAAGGCAGGGGGCGGAGATGAATAGGTGTGGCAGTCAACTATTCATCTCCCCTGCTGGATGGACTTGGTAGCCTGCGGTGAAAGATAAACTTTTTGCCGGGGCTGCCGGCGCTCCTAATAAAGGAACCTTTTGAGTTCAGTTCAGAGGGTTTGTTGTGTTTGGTGGAGCTGGGTCACAACACTTAAGTTAAAAATATGGTTAAGTGAATCGGGGATCACATGCAAGAGAAATTTTGGGCTCAACTGTGGTCACAAGTCGAGAACTACCCCCACAGCCTTGAGCGGTAAATCATCTGAATTGGAACTTCTGTGCAACTCTAATCATTGGCGCCCGACAAAAAAAGAATTTATTTGCAACTAGCGTTGCCTGAGTATTTATTTATAGGGAGGAAATGTCTGGACCAAATGTAATTTATAATGTTGGGTTTTCCCCCTTACCAGAGGGAGCCCCCTTGTGGAGTACCGTGAAGCCGTTACCATGGCAAATTCACTGCACTATACAGTAGAAGCCATTTTATGGCAGTACAATAGAAGCCATTTAAAGGCACAACAGGCTGTATCTTAACAGAACACATACCCCGAGGGGTTTTAGCGGCGTCTTACTCCCACAGCATTTGTTTCCAGAGAGTAAGTCATCTGTGTACCAGGTCTGTTTGAAATTGCTCAAGGCGTTCCAGAGTTATGCTGGAACACACACACACACACAGCCATTTTAGATAGGTAAATGGATGGAGGAATGAATAGATAGATAGATAGATAGATAGATAGATAGATAGATAGATAGATAGATAGATAGATAGATAGATAGATAGGAATGGATGGATGGATGGATAGATAGATAGATAGATAGATAGGGAGGGAGGGAGGGAGGGAGGAATGGATGGATGGATGGATAGATAGATAGATAGATAGATAGGGAGGGAGGGAGGGAGGGAGGAATGGATGGATGGATGGATAGATAGATAGATAGATAGATAGATAGATAGATAGATAGATAGATAGATAGATAGATAGATGATAGATAGATAGGGAGGGAGGGAGAAATGGATAGATGGATGGATGGATGGGATGGATGGGATAGAGATACATGGATGGATGGGATGGATGGGATAGATAGATATGATAGATGGATGGATGGATGGAAAGACAGACAGACAGACAGACAGACAGAAAAAATAACCTTTTGGGCTTAGCTTGTACAATTCCGCCTTTAAAACGGAATTCAGAACCATTACACTTAGCTTTTAAAATTAAAATTATAAATTAAGTGGTATTTGCACTTTTAATGGGGTGGGTGAAAAGGACCCAGAGGAAACATTCTTAGAAGGGCCGTTTTTGGAAGGGATGCGAATCGCTCAATCGCTGAGGGGACATCCCGCAGTGTTTCAGACTCCCACCTTGTAATGTGACAGAAATCCACTGCGATACATTCCGTCATGCACCACTCCCCTGGAAACATCCGGGCGTATTTTTCCTCATAGTCTACCAGCTGACGTTTGATCCAGGCGTAACGACGGTCAATCTTGTCTAGCCAAGCCACCTGAGGGAGAAGGCAAAGAGAGTTCGGCCATCTTTCTCCTCCGTGTTGATATCAAGATGTACAATGCATACCGTGAAACGTTTTTGGAAGGGATGCGAATCGCTTAATCGCTGAGGGGACATCCCAAAGGCGCTCTTTCAAAAGGCAGCTAGACTTCCTTGGTTTTCTTTTCCGTGAAGGCGTGTCAGGCCGGCAGCCATCTTTCCTTGTGGAGCTTTGGCCTGCCACACTTTCTAGTCTTCTACTATGCCTTTTTCTATGGTGGGAAAATGGGAGGTGGGGATTGTACGGAGTTAGATGATAGGTAGCCATAACAACATTCTTTCTAGAAAGCCAAGGTCATCCTTTGTCTCTGCACCTCTGCACCTTGCCGGAACTGGATGGGTGGGAGATTGGACCATGGGATGGACTGGTGGGGTGTGGTGGGCAAGATCTTGAACTTTCAACTGGGGGTGGGGAAAACTGGGAAGCTTTCAGATTCGGGTTTCTCCAGATGTGCCAACATGGTACTCTTCATAAATTGAAACTTTGAGCAATACTTTGCCTTGGACTCTGATTTACTTTTGGATTCTATTTGGAACCCTGACGTTTCGCTTCTCATCTAAAAAGATTCTTCACTTCAGAGTGAAGAAGCTCCTAACCGGAGAACTGAAGAAGCTTCTTGGATGAGAAGCCCAACGTCTCCAAAGAAGAAGAAAAAAGGAAATCCAGTTGCCTCTCGCAAAAAAGCCGCTTTGGGACAACCCACAACCCGGATGACGGAGAATCGCCATAACTGAAGGAACGTCATTTCCATATGTCTCAAAATCCAAATCCAGCTTCAAAGGGGGGAGGCCAAATTCACTTCACAGCTGCGTGATTCACTTAGATGTTGTTGAAGGGAATCTCCAAACATGGCAACTTTTAAAGACTTGTGGACTTCAACTCCCAGAATTCCCCCAGCCAGCCATGCATGGCTGGCTGGGGAATTCTGGGAGCTGAAGTCCACAAGTCTTTACAAGTTGCCATGTTCCGACACCTCTGATCTATTTGAGCCGAAACGGGGGAGGTTTAATATGATTCCCACCTCCCTTTGAATTGATGGGAAGTAGGGATGTGTTGTGAGACCACCTGTCAGGTGACATTTCAGCCCAGGAGTCAGATTTCTCTGACGTGACCATTGTGTTAGTCGCAATTTTTCCTCCTCTTCCTTTAAGGTTGTTCTTTCTGCCATTACACTATAGCAGTGATAGCTAACCTTTTGGGTTGCCACGTGCCAAAAGCCTAGGTGTGCCCGTGCAAGAGTGCACGCCCACACCCATAATGCAATATGTGACCCCCCCGCATGCATTCCGCCCCCCCCGCGCATGACCCTTCATGCATGCATGCGTGACCTCCCCGTGCTCCCCCAGCACATGCACTCCGCCCCCCCTCGCCCATTTTTGGCTTCTAGGTTAGTACAGGCGGCTTTCCAGGTCCAAAATGGGGCACTGGGGGGGCTCTCGCACCCCCCGTGCCTTGTTTTGGGACTGGAAGGCATCCCACACCAACCTGGAAGCCAAAACTTGGCTCGCAGGCGCTGCGCGAGGCCCATTGGTGGATTGCAGGCGGTATGCCCCAGTACGGAGTACCGGGTACCGTTCTGGTACGGTGCTCCGGAGGGACCACCCGCCCACCCGCGCTCCTTACTTGACTTTAAACCCTTCAGCGCTTCCGAGCACACGCATGGCGCGTACAGTGCCTGCGCGACACTCCACCGAGCTGGAGCGTCATGGAGGCGGTGCTGGATGGTAAGGCGCATGTGCGGGCCCATACCGGTTGCAATGGGATCCGGAACCCACCACTGGCGAGGCCCCAAAATGCAATACGAGCTCTCCCGGGGTATGCACCCTGGCACCCCACAGCCGCAGCAGAGACCTGAAGACCAGCTGGCTGGCGGGAGACGCCTGCGCATGCATGGTGGGTCTGGGCTGGAGCGACGGCTGGCGTGCCCGCAGAGAGGGCTCTGTGTGCCCCCTCTGGCGTGCGGGCCATAGGTTCACCATCACAGCACTATACGTAGTCCACAACTCACAAGCAACAACTGAGCCCAAAATTTCTATTGCTAAATGAGACGTTGATCAAGTGAACTTTGCCCCCATCGTACAACCTTTCTCCCACAGCTGTTAAGTGAGTCGCATGGTTATGAAATGAATCTGGCTTCCCTATTGAAGGGTTGCTTGTCAGAAGGTCGCAAAAAGGGGATCGCGGGACCCCGGGACGCTGTAACCGTCATAAATGTGAATAAGCTTTCAAGCGTCTTGTTAGGAATGTAAGCTAACAGTTGGGTCGGCAATATATAAACCAGGATGGTAGTACTATAGCTTTAAGTACTCCTATAAAATGTGATTGGTTGCTGTTACCTCAAGCAGCCATAAGAGGGAGCCAGAATGACTGTTAGCTGTCTGTTTGTTAGATGCTGATCGTGGATGTATCATGAGTTACTGTGTTTTTGCTACTGTTAGCTACTTTGTGTGCTAAACTGATTATTTGATACTGGACCGTGTTCGATGGATCACTCCTTAACTGAGAACATAGATAACTGACTGACTGAACCGTGTATGACTTGGACTTTAAATTGAACTCTGAATACCTCTATAGTTCCACATAGTAAACTACTATTATTTATACTATTCGGTGTCCCTGTATGCTGGTTTGTGCGTGTTCTTCCATACCACTCTCATTACGCTTCTCTGCACACTCGCTCTCCTAACGGGGAGCTTACTTACTTAACACGTCTGAATTTTGATCATGTGATGATGGGGATGCCGCATGGTCATAAGCATGAAAAATGGCCCTAAGTCCCTTTTTTTCATGCTGTTGGCACTACAAACAGTCACTAAATGAGCGGTTGTAAACTAAGCACTACTGTAATTCCGAAAGGCGGTAGTTTTGCTCTCCATCTAATCTTGGCTTGGTCTGCCACCCATTAAAGCAGCCACCTCTTTTCTCCTTCTTTCCACTCACGTCTTGGTTTTCCTGGAAAAGCACCAGATATTCCACGAGTTGTTGCTTAATAAACTTCTTGATGATTTCCTGCTTGATCCGGGGATCCAAGATGTTGGCGACCAAACAGGCGTCGCGGAGAACGTTGCTGGGACCAGCCGATCTCTGCTGAGAACGAAGAAAACTCACGAGAATTAAGCTGGGCAGGTCTTTTTGCTGCCACCAGAGTTCGAATCCTGCCTTCAGCATGAAAGCTAGCTGAGTGACTTTGGGCCAATCACCAGGAGACGGTGAGTTCTAGTTCCGCCTTAGCCCAGCTGGGAGACTTTAAGCCAATCACCAGGAGACGGTGAGTTCTAGTTCCGCCTTAGCCCAGCTGGGAGACTTTAAGCCAATCACCAGGAGCCGGTGAGTTCTAGTCCTGCCTTAGGCACAAAAGCCACCTGGGCTGACTTTGGGTAGAAACACTAGGAGATGGCGAGTTCTAGTTCTCCCTTAGGGAAGAAAGCTGGCTGGGTGACCTTGGGCCAATCAGCAGCAGATGCTAAGTTCTAGTCTTGCCTTAGGCACAAAGCCAGTTAGTAGATTTGGGGCCAATCGTCAGGAGATAGTGAATTCTAGTCCTGCCTTAGGTATGAAAGGGGTTGGGTGACTTTGGGCTAATCACCAGGAGACCGTGAGTTCTAATCCCGCCTTAGGTATGAAAGCCAGCTGGGTGACTTTGGGCCAATCGCCAGGAGACGGTGAGTTCTAGTCCCACCTTAGGCACGAAAGCTACCTGGAAGACTTTGAGCCAATCACCAGGAGACGGTGAGTTCTAGTACCACGTCAGGCATGAAAGCCAGAAATAAATGGGTGGGATAAAAATCTGGTAAATCAAATCCGTTCCACTTGGTGATCCTAGCGCTCAAAAGCTGCAGGCCTCTTTTCCATTGGAGAATCTACTGCTGCGTTTCTTCATGTCAGTCACTTTAAAATGGGTGGGCTTCAACTCCCAGAATTCCCCAGCCAGCCCTGCTGGCTGGGGAATTCTGGGAGTTGAAGTCCACCAGTCTTAAAGTTGCCAATTTGATGACGCCTTGCCGTTCATTAAACCTTGAAGTGCCTCAAATTTCCTTGCAAGCAGCTTCTTGCCGTTCAGCAATACTTTTGCAAACGGAAACGATCAAGATTTGTTTTAAAAAAATAAAAATAAACACCTTTGTTCCTTGGGAAGGAAAGGCCTCTTCAAAATCAGCCAGGATCTGTTGTCCCAGCTCGTTCTGGGCTGCCTTCACCCTGTCAAGGAAAGAACATGGAAGCTCCTGTCATCCTTCGGCTGCAGAAGAAAACATGGGGATGGCCCTCAGCCAAAAGACGGTGCTCGACAAGCCAGGAATCCTGGCTAAAAGAATACCACAGCCCCGTTTGCAAACAGGGAGTACAGACAGTCCTCGACTTACGACCACAATGGAACCCAAAATGTCTGTGGCTAAGCATAACAGTGGTGAAATGAGTTTTGCCCTATTTTTATGACCTTTCTTGCCACCGTTGTTAAGCGAATCGCCACAGTGGTGAAGTTAATAACACGGTTGTGAAGGGAATCTGGCTTCTCCATTGATTTTGCTTATCAGAAGGTCGTAAAAAGGGGAATCACACGACCCTGGGACATTGCAACTGTCATAAATGTGAGTCAGTTGGAAAGCGTCTGCATTTTGATCACATGATCACGGAGATGTGCCAACAGTCATAAGTGTGAACAATGGTCATTAAGTCACATTTTTCAGTGCTGTGGTTACTTTGAACAGTCACTAAATGAACTGTTATAAGTCAAGGACTACCTGCAGTACCATTTATGCTATATTTTACATTAAACCCAAAATTACTTAGAATCATAGGGCTGAAAGACCATCTTGGAGGTCTTCTTATGTGTTAAGATATTTAAATTTAGTAAAGGTAGTCCTTGACCTATGACCACATTTGGGCCCCAAATTCCCCATTTTGTGAACTTTCTTGCCCCAGTTGTTAAGTGAATCACTGCAGTTTTTAAGTTAGTAACACATTTGTTAAGTGAATCTGGATTCCCCATTGACTTTGCTTGTGGGACTGTCGCAAAAGGGGATCACGTGACCTTAGGACACAGCAATGATAAATATGAACCAGATATTACAACGATCGTGTGAAAAATGATTGTTTCACTTTTTTCTGTGATGTTGTCATTTTGAATAGTCACTAAACAAATTGTTGTAAGTCGAGGACTACCTGGAGCAGTGGGGTTGTGCAATGAGCCGGACCACACAGTTATAGCTGACTGGTTGAAAAGCGCTGCCTCCCCTGTGAGGCAATCTGCACTGTGATTGGTTGTTGTGGGTGTGGAGGGGGTGTTTCCCTTTTTCCTGCCTTTTTCTTTTGTGTGACACCTATTTGCTCTGTGATTTACCTCAGGATGGTCCTGCTGTGGCGGTTTACGTCAGGATGCTCTTGCTATCTTGATTTACCTCAGGACGCTCCTGCTGTGTCGGTTTACCTCAGGACGCTCCTGCTATCCCGATTTACCTCAGGATGCTCCTGCTGTGTCAATTTACCTCAGGAAGCTCCTGCTGTGTGATTTACCTCAGGATGCTCCTGCTGTGCCAATTTACCTCAGGATGCTCCTGCTGTCTGGATTTACCTCAGGATGCCCCTGTTTGCTTCACTATTTAGTTTGGTGTACACAGGTAGTCCCCGACTCACAACAGTTCAGTTAGTGACCGTTTGAAGTTACAACAGCACTGAAAAAAGTGACTTATGACCATTTTTCACACTTATGACCGTTGCAGCATCCCCATGGTCACCGGATTTACATTCGGATGCTTGATACCTGATTCACATTTACGACGCTTGCAGTGTTCCGGGGTCGTAAGGGTGAGAATTGGAAGTCAACTTTTTCAACGCCATCATAACTTCGAACGGTCGCTCAACGAATGGCCGTAAGTCGAGGACTACCTGTATGGGTAAAAGAAACTAAAGAAGCTGGCTGTTAGACTAAGAGGTGCTGTTTTTTGTCCTGTTATACTAAAAAAATTTTTACTGGCGCTGAGACAAACACTAAATTTAACTCCACTGAAATTTAAGTCGGTTAATTAAATACCATTAACATAGCTCCCTGCCTTTCTCCACCCTTTTGATAATTCTCTTTATGAAAGCATGTCGGGACAGCGCTGCCAAGGTCTATCTTGGTCTATTGTCACCAGATGCTCTTGGGAGAGTCCCGTGGTTGAGATATACACATACTCCCCGTCACCACTGCTCCCTTTTTAAGAGTTGATGTTCCTGAGTCAGGTAACAACCCCAACACTTCAAAGACGCGGCCCTTCGTAGATCTGTCCTCCGTAACTTCTTCCAATTCCCCTTCCAACCCATAACCATGAGCAGATACCACCATGCACCATGCTCTACAGATACCAATACTAGGTCTCGACGAATCCTTGAAGAAAGCTCAAGCAGAGAACTTTAGACCTAAAGAGGAGGACTGTGGGGTCCTTGGTGCTCCCCGAGCTTGCTTGTTTACTTCCAGACGTTTCATGACCCAACTAGGCAACGTCATCAAGGCTGGAAGGGAGTGGAATTTGTG
The DNA here is from genome assembly GCF_964273705.1 of Natrix helvetica. NCBI lineage: Eukaryota > Metazoa > Chordata > Lepidosauria > Squamata > Natricidae > Natrix > Natrix helvetica. The sequence continues at coordinate 294,280,842 of NC_138552.1, forward strand.
GAATGAAAGAGAAGGGGAGGAGGAGGAAGAGGAAAAAGAGGAGGAGGAGGAGGGGGAAGGAAGGAAGGAAGGAAAGAAAGAAAGGAAGGAAGGAAGGAAGGAAGAAAGAAGAGAAAGAAAGAAAGAAAGAAAGAAAGAAAGAAAGAAAGAAAGAAAGAAAGAAAGAGGAAAAGGAGGGGGGGGGAGGATTGTGGGGTCCTTGGTGCTCTCTGAGTTGTCAGTACCCAACTAGGTAACGTCATCAAGTCTGGAAAGGAGTGGAGTTTGTGGAATGAAAGGGAAGGGGGGGAGGAAGAAAAGGAGGAGGAGGAGGAAGGAAGGAAAGAAAGAAAGAAATGGAAAGAGGAGGACTGTGGGCTCTTTGGTGTTCTCTGAGTTGGGTTGTTTTCTTGCAGACATTTCAATACCCAACTAGGTAACGTCATCAAGTCTGGAAAGGAGTGGAGTTTGTGGAATGAAAAGGGAAGAGGAGGAGGAAGAGAAGGAGAAGAAAGAGGAGGCGTGAGAGATCCTTGACGCTCCCCAAGCTTGCTTTTTTTCTTGCAGACGTTTCATGACCCAACTAGGTAATGTCATCAAGTCTGGAAAGGAGTGGAGCTTGTGGATTGAGAAGGGAGGAAGAAAAGGAGGAGGAGAAGAAAGAAAACAACCAAGCCCCAAGAGCAGTAAGGAGACCACCATAAAATTCAGCCCGTGCACCGTACCGAGAGTCCACCTTGCTCCCCTGACTGCACCTGGGTGACCGTACATACCTTTCGGAAAGCTGACGGATCTGCGGGATCCCCATGTATTTGTTGAAATGCTCCAGCACATTGACAACGCCTTGTAGGAGGTTAGCAAGCTCTCCGTACTGTCTTCTCCTGGTCATCGCCCTGGGGTGGCAGAAAAGGAAGGAAAGCTGGTGCCAATGATTTTCCCCACAAGAGGCAAAATCACTGACAACCTGTTCTGACCATGGGGATGGTCGTAAGTGCGAAAAACGGTCACAGGTCACTTTTTTCAGTGCCTTGGTAGCTTTGAGAGGTTGTAAGTCGAGGACCACCTGTATACACAGGGATATAAAGAATTTTGAAGTACAAGTGGTCCTCGACTTACGATCACAACTGAGCCCAGAATTTATGTTACAATACAATAGCAGAGTTGGAAGGGACCTTGGAGGTCTTCTAGTCCAACCCCCTGCCTAGGAAGGAAACCCTACACCACTTCAGACAAGCGGTTATCCAACCTCTTCTTAAAAACTTCCAGTCTTGGAGCATTCACAACTTCTGGTGGCAAGTAGTTCCACTGGTGAATTGTTCTCACTGTCAGGAAATTTCTCCTCGGTTCTAAGTTGCTTCTCTCCTTGATTAGTTTCCACCTAATGCTTCTTGTTCTACCCTCAGGTGCCTTGGAGAATAGCTTGACTCCCTCTTCTTTGTGGCAACCCCTGAGATATTGGAAGACTGCTATCATGTCTCCCCTAGTCCTTCTTTCTCTTAAGCTAAACATACCCAGTTCCTGCAACCGTTCTTCGTATGTTTTAGTCTCCAGTCCCCTAATCATCTTTCTTGCTCTTCTCTGCACTCTTTCTAGAGTCTCCACATCTTTTCTACATCGTGGTGACCAAAACTGAATGCCGTATTCCAAGTGTGGCCTTACCAAGGCCTTATAAAGTGGTATTAACACTTTACCTTGATTCTCTCCCTCTGTTGATGCAGCCTAGAACTGTGTTGGCCTTTTTGGCAGCTGCTGCACACGGCTGGCTCCTATTTAAATGGTTGTCCACTAAGACTCCAAGATCCCTCTCACAGTTACTACTGTTGGGCAAGGTATCATCTATAGTACTGTACCTGTGCATTTCTTTTTTGTTGCCTAAATGTTGAACCTTACTAGTTGCTACATTAAATCGGTTTTGCCCTATTTTACAACTTTCCTTGCCATGTTCGTTAAGAGAATCACTGCATTTCTTAAGTTAGTATCATGGTTGTTAAGTGAATCCGGCTTCCCCTATTGGCCTTTACTGGCCAGAAGGTCACAAAAGAGGATCACGTGACTACGGGACACTGCAAGAGTCAGAAATGTGACTCAGTTGTCAAGCATTTGCATGTAAATCACCTGAGCTTGGGGACACTGCAAAGGTCGTAAGTGTCACAGCTCCCTGTTTTCAGTGCCGTGGTAACTTTGAACGGTCACTAAACGAACTGTTGTAAATGGAGGACTACCTGACCCGTGATGGCGAACCTGTGGCACGCAGAGCCCTCTCTATGGGCATGCGTGCTGTTGTCAGCTGGTTATCGCGGTCGCCAGAGCGCTGAAAAACGGCCTGAAAAATGGTCAGAAAACAGGCGGTTTTTTGGGCCGCTTTCCAGGCTGGATTTTGGGGCCATTTTTGGACTGTTTCAGGCCGTTTGGGGGGGCTGGTTTTGGGGTCATTTTTCAGGCCATTTTGACCCCAAAAACACTCCAAAAACAGCCCAGAAAACAGCCTGAAACGGTCCAAAAATCCCCCCCAAAACAGCCTGAAAATGGCCAAAAAACAAGCATGCATGCGCCAGCCAGCTGGTCTTTGGATTTCCAGCACTCCGGCACAGGGCACATGTGCTCCAGTTTGCGCACTTGGTGCCAAAAAGGTTCTCTATCACTGACCTATATAATATTCCATTGAAACTGGGGGTTTTCTTTGCTGGGATACTGGACAGAACTACTACAAATGGTCTTGCGGACAATTTTTGTGTGTGCATGCAGCAAGATTATTATACAGGGAGTCCTCGACTTACGACGAATCACTTTGCCGCCCCCCGCCCCCCTGAAAAGTTACGACGGATCCCAGAACAACTTACTCCAGGGAGTCCACTCCCCCGGCTAATATGTGGAGGTGGTTCAGCGTTGTGATGGAGGTGGTCAGGTGGCGCTTGGCGTGGTCCAGCTGCTTGATGTCCCGGGTGATCTCTTTAACCTATCAGAAGAGGGAAGCACAGGTATTTTGCAAAGGGTTCAATAGATAAGAAGAGCCTCCATTCTAACTGGGGGCTTTGGCGAAATGAAAGAGATGTCAGGGTTCCAGATAGCATCCAGAATTAAATCAGAGTCCGAGGCAAAGGATTCCTCAAAATCCCAACTGATGAAGAGAGCCATGTTGGCACATCTGGGAAAACCCGAATCTGAAAGCTTTATTTATTATAATACAATACAATACAATACAATAGTAGAGTTGGAAGGGACCTTGGAGGTCTTCTAGTCCAACCCCCTGCCTAGGCAGGAAACCCTATACCGTTTCAGACAAATAGCTATCCAACATCTTCTTAAAGACTTCCAGTGTTGGGGCATTCACAACTTCTGGAGGCAAGCTGTTCCACTGATTAATTGTTCTCACTGTCAGGAAATTTCTCCTCAGTTCTAAGTTGCTTCTCTCCTTGATTAGTTTCCACCCATTGCTTCTTGTTCTACCCTCAGGTGCTTTGGAGAATAGTTTGACTCCCTCTTCTTTGGGACAACCCCTGAGATATTGGAATAATGCTATCATGTCTCCCCTAGTCCTTCTTTCTCTTAAGCTAAACATACCCAGTTCCTGCAACCGTTCTTCATATGTTTTAGTCTCCAGTCCCCTAATCATCTTTGTTGCTCTTCTCTGCACTCTTTCTAGAGTCTCCACATCTTTTTTACATCGTGGCGACCAGAACTGAATGCAGTATTCCAAGTGTGGCCTTACCAAGGTCTTATAAAGTGGTATTAACCCTTCACGTGATCTTGATTCTCTCCCTCTGTTGATGCAGCCTAGAACTGTGTTGGCTTTTTTGGCAGCTGCTGCACACTGCTGGCTCATATTTAAATGGTTGTCCACTAGGACTCCAAGATCCGACGACTTCCGGTTCCGGCGGCTACGGCGACAGGCAGATCGCTGCCTGCTCCAGCTCTCCCGGTGGGCTTCCCCCGCTTCTGGGGGGGCACAAGACGCCTTGGAGGGGCGTCTTGCCGAAGGAACGGCTCGCGGAGGGTCCTGGCGTCGGCGGCGGCTGGCGGGGGCTCCTCCGCTTCGTTCTAGGCATCGGGGAGCAGTTTTGGAGGACGTGCGTGCGCACGCGTCTCGCCCCATGCCGATCGGAGAACACACTTCCGAACGAAGCAGCGGCAGTATGGTGAGAGGCTTCCTTTCTGCATTCCTTCGCTTTTGAATTGATGAACTTTTCAGCACTTTTAAAAAGTTAAACTTTCGGATCCCTGCTAGAGGTGCGGCTAGAGGGAGGGGGATTTCCCCCCCTCCCTTGGACAAGCGGCTTGAAAAGACTTTCCTTCCATCCCCAGAGAGGAGGAGGGGGGAGAGCCAACTAATGATGCCTCACCCCTATAAAAGTGATTTTCATTCGACCTAGCTCCAGAACTAATGGATGAACTGAGAACTTTTTGAACTTTTAAAAATTTTACTATGCCTCTGAGCCCAAAGCTGGCAGGGCAAGATGGCACACTTCCGTTGTCTTCATGAATTGTGAAACCTGACTCCACCTTTAAAATTCAGGCTTCCGGTCTTTGTCTCCGAGTCACCCAGAGGAATTTCTTGTGGATTGCTACTTTCTGAACTCTTTGGAGAAAAAAACTTTCATCTACTGCTAGAGTGACTAAAGAAATCCCCATCTGTTTGGATCCTCTGCCTTCTGAATTCGCCTGCCTGCTCTACCTCTCCAGCTGCCCAGTCTCTACTTTGACTGATCTCCTTGCTTCATAAACCATGTCTCCAAAAAGACCACCTCCTGGAAAGCCTGGCTTTGCTACTTCTGCTCCAACGTCTGCAACGTCTAGTCCAGCTACACAGTCAAAGATATCAGAACTGATGCAACCCAAGACTACAGAGATAGACTTCCAACAAATGCTTCAACAAATTTTACAAGGCCAGGAGGAAATTAAGAAACAGTTAAGGGAAATGAAAGATGAAATTAAACAGAATCAAGCCCAAATCTTTAAGAACTCACAGAGACTGGACCTTGTGGAGGGTGGGGTGGCGGAGGCGAGGGGGGGGGTAGAGGCCTTACAGAAGGGGAACAAAGAACTTGACATCCAACAAATGAAAGCAGAGTTTGAAAGAATGTCCTTTTATCTTAGATTTCAAAATGTAATAGAAGCAGATGGGGAAAATATAAGGGACATTATGACTAACATTTTAGCTGAATACATACACAAAGATAAACAGCAGATGGAATGGGAGATAGATCTAGCTTATAGAGTGAATTCAGCATATGCCAGAACACATAATGTACCCAGGGAGGTTCATATTAAATTTCTTAGGAAAACCACAAGAGATGAAATTCTGGGTGTACAAAGGGGGCAAACACTGACATACCACGATAGGGAGATAACCATTCTAAAGCAGATTCCCAAAAAAATTAGGGAAAAAAGGAAAAGCTATTCGCAATTGGCGAATAAATTATACCAGAAGGGGGTGTGGTTTAGATGGTTGATGCCTGAAGGTATGCTGATATTCTGGGAGGAGACAAGAATCAGAATCAACACACCCATAGAGGCACAGGCCTTTATGGAAAAAAACAAAGCGAACCTAGAAAAAACAGATGACACTACAACGGTTATGCAGGACACGGGAGGGGCCGGAGCTCTGCCAGCGGGGGGTGAAGGGGCAACACCAAGAAAGCTCAGATCACAAAAATAAATAAGAAAACCACAATGTTATAAACAGACCGAAAGTATTAATGAATTTACAACTAGACTATATATTATAATTATATAAACTGATTGAAAAGTATTTTTTCTAGAATTAATATGCTGATTTTTTTTATGACTATGTAATAAGGTTTGATATTTTGATGTAACCTAGGAGTCTGGAGGGAGGGGGCGTCTGCCATACTTGCAACTGCCAAAATTTGTAACTATTCCACTTACCCTTTTCCGCATAAATGTTTTTAAAAAAACCAATAAAACTTCTTGGAAAAAAAAAAAAAAAAAAAAAAAAGGACTCCAAGATCCCTTTCACAGTTACTACTACTGAGTAAGGTATCACCTATACTGTACCTGTGCATTCCGTTTTTGTTGCCTAAATGTAGAACCTTACTCTTTTCACCATTGAATTTCATTTTATTAGATAGTGCCCAATGTTCAAGTTTGTCAAGATCCTTCTGTATCTTAAGCCTATCTTCTGGAGTGTTGGCTATTCCTGCCAGCTTGGTATCATCTGCAAATTTGATGAGTTCCCCATTTATTCCCTCATCCAAATCATTGATGAAGATGTTGAAGAGTACTGGGCCTAAAACAGAGCCTTGGGGTACTCCACTGCATACTTCCCTCCATGTAGATGCAGTTCCATTGAGGACTACACGTTGAGTGCGGTTGGTCAGCCAGTTACGAATCCATCTGGTGGTGATGCTGTCTAACCCACATTCTTCTACTTTATCTAGTAGTAGGTTATGGTCTACCTTATCAAAAGCCTTACTGAAGTCCAAGTAAACTATATCAACGGCATTCCTCTATTAAATTTATTTATTTTTAAAGCGATTTGTTCAGCTGGCTACGCTTCGAAGTCCGCTGCCCGATGATAGAAGTGCGAAGAGACACTGATCAGGGTGCGAATCATCTCTTCCTTCCTTCTTTCCTTCCTTTTCCTTTCCCCAATTCCCTCTCCCTTCATTCCTTGTTCTATCCTTCCCTCTCCCTTCATTCCCTCCCTGCCTCTCTCAATTTTCCTTTCTTCTCTTTATCCCTTCATCCTTCCCTTTTCTCCTTCCTTCCTTCTCCTATCCCTTCCTTCCGTCTCCTATCCCTCCATCCTTCCCTTTCCTCCTCTTTTCATCATTCTCCCGTCCTTTCTCTCATCTCATTCTTTCCTTCTTCCCTTTTCCTTTTTCTCTTCCTTCCTTCCTCTCTTCCTTCCTTCCCCTCCCTCCCTCTCTCCCTGCTTGCCTCTCTCAGTTTTCTCTTCCTCCCTTCTCCTATCCCTTCCTCCTTTCCTTTTTTCCTTCCTCCCTCCCTCCTTCCATTCTCCTATCCTTCCTTCCCCTATCCCTCCTTCCTTCTCACCATTCTCCCTTCCTTCTTTCTCTCCTTCCTTCCTTTCCTTCCTTCCCTTCCTCCCTGCGTCTCAGAGGGATAGAATCAAGATCACATGAAGGGTTAATACCATTTTACAAGGCCTTGGTGAGGCCACACTTGGAATACTCCATTCAGTTCTGGTCGCCACGATGTAAAAAAGATGTGGAGACTCTAGAAAGAGTGCAGAGAAGAGCAACAAAGATGATTAGGGGACTGGAGGCTAAAACATATGAAGAACGGTTGCGGGAACTGGGTATGTTTAGCTTAAGAGAAAGAAAGACTAGGGGAGACATGATAGCATTGTTCCAATATCTCAGGGGTTGCCACAAAGAAGAGGGAGTCAAACTATTCTCCAAGGCACCTGAGGGTAGAACAAGAAGCAATGGGTGGAAACTAATCAAGGAGAGAAGAAACCTAGAACTGAGGAGAAACTTCCTGACAGTTAGAACTATTCATCAGTGGAACAGAAGTTGCCTCCAGAAGTTGTGAATGCCCCAACACTGGAAGTCTTTAAGAAGATGCTGGATAGCCATTTGTCTGAAACAGTATAGGGTTTCCTGCCTAGGCAGGGGGTTGGACTAGAAGACCTCCAAGGTCCCTTCCAACTCTACTATTGTATTATTGCATTATTGTATTATCTTAAGATACAAAATACAAAAGAAAACAAAGATAGCAAGGAAATGGACAAAGAGGGAAAGAGATGTGAGACAAGGAGAAAAAAGAAGAAAAAAAGCACTAACTTCCAACTTTTTTCAGCACAGTAGAATAAAATACAGTCTCAACTTTCAACTCTACAAACAACATTCATACAGCAGCCAATGGTTATCAATCGGTAAGTATATCAAGGAGAAACAATAAAGCACTCACCATCTGCTCTGATTTTTCTGCTTTATCCTTAATGTCTTTAATCTTGCCAAAGAGCTGCTGGATGGCTTTCTGGGCCTCCTCAAGAGCCTGGAGAAAGACAGGGGGGGTGGGGGTGGGGGTGGGAGAGAAACATATTGAACACTGAGGATCCCATTGAATCCGCATGAGCAGCTCATCCTCTTTGATGGCTACCTAGAATTCGACGTGGCCAGGCCTGGATGGGCCATGCAAGTAATTTCCTGAGTCATGGAACGGGAATTGGGGGTGGGGGGTTTGCATCTCTGCATTCTTCCTTTATCACAGGAGTGGGGAACCTGGGCCCTTTTATGACTTATAGACTTCCACTCCCAGAATTCCCCAGCCAGCCTGCTTTAAGATGGGTTGTCTTCCATTCCCAGAATTCCCCAGCCAGCCTGCTTTAAGAGGGGTGGCCTTCCACTCCCAGAATTCCCCAGCCAGTCTGCTTTAAGAGGGGAGGACTTCCACTCCCAGAATTCCCCAGCCAGCATGGTTTAAGAGGGTGGACTTCCACTCCCAGAATTCCCCCTCCAGCCATGCTTTAAGAGGGTGGACTTCCACTCCCAGAATTCCCCAGCCAGTCTGCTTTAAGAGGGGTGGCCTTCCACTCCCAGAATTCCCCAGCCAGTCTGCTTTAAGAGGGGAGGACTTCCACTCCCAGAATTCCCCAGCCAGTCTGCTTTAAGAGGGGAGGACTTCCACTCCCAGAATTCCCCAGCCAGCATGCTTTAGGGTTAGAGGTGCAAGGATCTTGTAACCTGACAGCTTTAAGACTTGTGTGCTTCAAATGCCAGAATTTCTGAGCCAACATTTTGGTTGCTAAGCAAGAGTGTTGTTAAGTGAGTTTCACCACATTTTACAAGTTGGCCACGCCCACCCGGTCACATGGCTGGCAAGCCCCTCCCACAAAGCAGGCCACACCTACACAAGAGGCTCTAAAACATTTTGAAACCCACCACTGGTTCAGATGATGTACAGGAAAGATATACCCAAAGGCCTTACTATGACTAAGGATTGTGGACAGAGTAGATCAGTGATGGCTAAACTTTTTGTCCATGCATGGCAAAATTGCATGCGCATGCGCACGCGCATGCCAGCACCCACACTCACATCCATAATGCAATGGGGCCTGCACCCCTGTGTATGAGCACATTCCCCACCATGCATGCACACGACCTCCCACCCACCCACCCTCATGCCCCGTTTTCGGCCTAGCAGGTCTCCCTGAAGCCTCCTAACACCAAAAACAGGGCATAGGGGGGACTGCACCTTCCTGCACCCCGTTTTGGGCTTAGCAGGCCTCCCTGAAGCCTCCTGTGCCCAAAAATGGGCCTATGACAAACACACACACACACCACTCAATGCATGCGCATACTCCACCCTGGCGCATGCACAGATGAGACCCGAAAATCAGCTGGGCGGCAGGTGGCGTGTGTGTCTGCACGGTGGAGCTGAGCTGGGCGACAGTTAGCGTGCCCGCAGAGGGCTTTGCGTGCCACTTGTGGCATGCGTGTCATAGGTTCGCCATCCTGGGAGTAGATCAAAAGAAACAATTCATCATTATATCTTTTATTTCACGCAGATATCAGAGCGTACCTCGCGGCCATCCTGCCCCACGTTGGTCTGGGCTCGTACCACTGTCCGAATATTATCATCCAACCGTCTGGAAAGGAAATATATATATATATATAAAGACTAGAGATAATTCAACAGATCAATTTTTTTGGACAACAGAGATTGCTGAGATATTCTTAGATCTAATAAGACTCTGAGACATTTCAAGCTTTCAGATAAATATTGTTCTTGGCAATCCACTTTTATGACTGGAAGTTTACCTCCAGACGCTTGAGTTAATTAGAAAAGGAAAATTGGAATAATAATGTCGTGACGATGTTTCATAATCATAAGCCATTGATGAAATCACCAGAGGCAACAAAACCGGTGTTTGTCAACTTTAAAATGTGTTGACCAACACCAGAATTCCTCAGCCAGCAGGCTTTAAGATGGGTGGACTTCCACTCCCAGAATTCCCCAGCCAGCAGGCTTTAAGATGGATGGACTTCCACTCCCAGAATTCCCCAGCCAGCAGGCTTTAAAATGGGTGGACTTCCACTCCCAGAATTCCCCAGCCAGCAGGCTTTAAGATGGGTGGACTTCCACTCCCAGAATTCCCCAGCCAGCAGGCTTTAAGATGGGTGGACTTCCACTCCCAGAATTCCCCAGCCAGCAGGCTTTAAGATGGGTGGACTTCCACTCCCAGAATTCCCCAGCCAGCAGGCTTTAAGATGGGTGGACTTCCACTCCCAGAATTCCCCAGCCAGCAGGCTTTAAGATGGGTGGACTTCCACTCCCAGAATTCCCCAGCCAGCAGGCTTTAAGATGGATGGACTTCCACTCCCAGAATTCCCCAGCCAGCAGGCTTTAAGATGGGTGGACTTCCACTCCCAGAATTCCCCAGCCAGCAGGCTTTAAGATGGGTGGACTTCCACTCCCAGAATTCCCCAGCCAGCAGGCTTTAAGATGCATGGACTTCCACTCTCAGAATTCCCCAGCCAGCCTGCTTTAAGATGGCTGACTTCCACTCCCAGAATTCCCCAGCCAGCAGGCTTTAAGATGCATGGACTTCCACTCTCAGAATTCCCCAGACAGCCTGCTTTGACATGGGTGGACTTCAACTCCCAGAATTCCCCAGCCAATATCCTGAGTGGACTTCCACTCCCAGAATTCCCCAGACAGCATGTTTTAAGTTAGGTGAACTCCAACTCCCAGAATTCCCCTCAGCAAGCTTGAAGATGGGTAGATTTCAACACCCAGAATTCCCCAGACAGTATCCTTTAACGTGAGTGGATTTCTATTACCAGAATTCCCCAGCTACCATGTTTTGAGCGGGCTGGAATTCAAATCCCAGAATTCCCCAGGCGAGCAGCTGGCTAGGGAATGCTGGGAATTGAAGTCCACACATCTGCATGCTGCCAAGATTGAGAATCCCTGGTGTAGCTCTTCCATTTTAAGGGACTAAAAAATTGTTACCATCTCCCCTACAAGGGAAAACAAACCAACCTTTGCTTACCTTATTTTCAATCTGATTTTGTTCACTACGTCATCAATATTGGCCAAAGACTGTAAGAGAAAAATCAGGACTTAATCTTTTCATTATGTGTCGTCAACTGAGTCCCAAATCTGCATTCATCAAACGTATTTACCAAAAGTTGTTAATTGTTCTTACTGTCATGAAATTCCTCCTTAGTTCTAGGTTGCTTCTCTCCTTGATTAAGTGTCCAAGGTGCAATGGATGGAAACTAATCAAAGAGAGAAGCAACCTAGAACTGAGGAGAAATTTCCTGACAGTTAGAACAGTTAATCAGTGGAACAGAAGTTGCCTCCAGAAGTTGTGAATGCCCCAACACTGGAAGCCTTTAAGAAGATGTTGGATAGCCATTTGTCTGAAATGGTGTAGGGTCTCCTGCCTGAGCAGGGGGTTGGACTAGATGGCCTCCTTCCGAGGTCGGTAAAAGGACCCAGATTGTTGGGGACAATATGCTGACTCTATAGACCAGGGATCACCAACGTTTCGGACTTCAGGGACCAATAAATTCATAATTTTAAATCCCGTGGACCACTAATATCATCTGCCTAATGACTGGATAGGGGACGTGGCTAGGTGGTCATGTGACTGGGTGGGTGTGGCCAACTCGATGTCACTCATGTCAAGGGGCGCCTTACCAGCCTCTACTCGCCCCTCCTCACCTGCCCGCCCGGGCTCCTTAGGGCCCCAACAGGAAGCAGTTGCTGGAGCTGAGCAGCCACCAGGAGAAAGAGTTGGCACAACAGCTCAGTTCAAACTGGATCTGACCGAGAAGGAGGCTCAGCAGAAGCACCTCACTGAGGACTAGGAGCATAGGCTTTGCAATCAGAGGGAAGACCTACGGGAGTGCAAGGCCAGGTACCGGCGCCTGGAGGATTAGCAAGCTGAGATGGTCAGCCAATTCCAGGCCAGGATGCAGTCCCACTGGAACGAGGCCCTCCGGCTCTTGGCCACCAGCGGAGCTTCCCTCCAGCCTTCGCCCAAAGCCCCCCACCAGGAGGCTGAAGCAGACCCCAAGTCGGAATTTCTGCCCCCCTCCGACACACACAAAAAGACCCCGAAGGGGGAGACTCTCTGCAGCAACACAAGCGTTCGTTGCACGTATCCAGCCCAGGGGCCGTAGTTTGAAGACCCCTGATTTAGTGCAATATAAACAATGCAAATAATTTTTCTGTGGACCACGAAACATTTCTCGCGGACCACCAGTTGGTGACCACTGCTGTAAAGTACTATGGGGCGGTATGTGAGTCTAAGTGCGATTGCTACTAAATGAACACTAATTAGTCAAGGACTACTTGCACTTTCTGATGGGCCTCATTTGCAGTCTTCAGAATTGCACTAATAAAAGCAACCAGACTTTCTGCTTTTTAATACAATACAATACAATAGCAGAGTTGGAAGGGACCTTGGAGGTCTTCTAGTCCAACCCCCTGCCTAGGCAGGAAACTTTATACCGTTTCAGACAAATGGCTATCCAACATCTTCTGAAAGACTTCCAGTGTTGGGGCATTCACAACTTCTGGAGGCAACTTCTGTTCCACTGATTAATTGTTCTCACTGTCAGGAAATTTCTCCTCAGTTCTAAGTTGCTTCTCTCCTTGATTAGTTTCCACCCATTGCTTCTTGTTCTACCCTCGGGTGCCTTGGAGAATAGCTTGACTCCCCCTTCTTTGTGGCAACCCCTGAGATATTGGAAGACTGCTATCCTGTACTCCCCTAGTCCTTCATTTCATTAAACTAGACATTCCCAGTTCCTGCAACCGTTCCTCATATGTTTTAGTCTCCAGTCCCCTAATCCTCTTTCTTGCTCTTCTCTGCACTCTTTCTAGAGTCTCCACATCTTCTCTACATCGTGGCGACCAAAACTGAATACCATATTCCAAGTGTGGTCTTACCAAGGTATTGGTAAGGCCACACTTGGAATACTGCATTCAGTTTTTTTTGTTTGACAACATTTAGCTTCTCATCCAAGAAGCTTCTTCAGTTCTGTCTGAATGGTGGGGAAGGGGAGGATTTATACTCCTTGCAGACAGCTGGTCATTTGCGTCCTTTTAGAGAGTCGTTGAGGCCACTTGGAGGTTTTATCTGTGTCCTCAGGGTCACCTGAGTGGTGCAAATGGGTGCGGAGCCTTCTTGGAACTGCTGAAAGGACTGTATTGTAGACTGGAGATAGATGGTGTCATCTCCCCCCGCCCTCTGTTGAGAGAAATCTGTTCCATTTTGACACAGATGGCCTCTTTGAACCCTCTTCCAAACCAGTGGTCCTCTCGGTCCCAAATGTGGACTTTTGCTATCTTCAAAAGTGTGGCCTTTGTCTTTTAAGTGCAGATGGACTGCTGAATCTTGTCCAGGTGGTTTTCTTCTCCTATGTTAGCCTTAATGACTTGCTAAAAGGATGCAAATGACCAGCTATCTGCAAGGAGTATAAATCCTTCCCTTCCCCACCATCCCTTCAGAGTTGAAGAAGCTTCTTGGATGAGAAACAAAATGTCTTCAAAGCAAAACCTGAAAGTCCAGTTGCCTGTTGAAAAAAGGACCTTTTTCACTCCAAATTTTTGGAAATGTGATTATGAATCAGGCACATACTACCATATGTGGTGGTTGTGCCAAAAAATAAAAGAATATTGGCGGAAAATTCAAAGGTAAGAGATAACCGAAGAGGAAACAGAATTCAAATCAGAACTATTTATTTGGGGAATCATAAATGATAAACACAAGGGGGTTATCTACTTAATAATACATATTATTACGGCAGCAAGAGTGGTCTTCGCCCAAAACTTCGAAAAACAGGGAAATTCCACAAGAAGAGGAAGTAATTAGGACAATTCTGATTTGTGCTGAGATGGATAAACTGACATGGGAATTGAAGAACAAAGATGAATCAGAATATGATAAGATCTGGGATAAATTTTATCCATGGTTGGAACAAAAAAAAGGAAAGACCCAAAATAAGCCATGACTAAGATTTATAGAATGGAGATTATGAAATTATAACAGTGAAAATGTATAAGACAAGAACAAAGCAACATGGATGGAAATACGATATCCTTATATTTGCAAATACTGAGTAGACCAATTGTAAATAAGCATGGTGGTTATAATATTTAACTTTATACTCTAGTACAGGGGTGTCCAAACTTGGGAACTTTAAGACTTGTGGACTTCAACTCCCAGAATTCCCCAGCCAGCAGAGCTGGCTGGGGAATTCTGGGAGTTGAAGTCCACAAGTCTTAAAGTTGCCAAGTTTGGACACCCCTGCTCTAGTATGTATGGCAAAGACATTGCCAGGACGGTTACACCGTGTCCAATGTTTTAATGTGTGTTTAATAAAAAAACTTAAAGAAAGAAAGAAAGCACCTTTGTGACAACTATGACCTGGGTGATGGGAGAATCTCCATGGACAAAGAATATGAAAATAAATCAAAGCCACATACAGCGACGTAGATTCAACTCACTTGCTCAGTTGGAAAAAGCGTATTGATATATTCCACTGCGTTAAAATCAGCCCTGTCCAGGGGATCTTGGCTGGGAAATACCTAAGAATCAAGGAAGGAAGGGAAAATTACCAACTGAACGGTGAGTACTGCCATTGCAAGCAACATTAAATTGCACACTTTCTGCCATCAAAGCTGCTTAGCAGCATTATATTTCGAATATTGTACAATAATACAATACAATACAATAGCAGAGTTGGAAGGGACCTTGGAGGTCTTCTAGTCCAACCCCCTGCCTAGGCAGGAAACCCTATACCGTTCCAGACAAATGGCTATCCAACATCTTCTTAAAGACTTCCAGTGTTGGGGCATTCACAACTTCTGGAGGCAACTTCTGTTCCACTGATTAATTGTTCTGACTGTCAGGAAGTGTCTCCTCAGTTTTAAGTTGCTTCTCTCCTGGATTAGTTTCCACCCATTGCTTCTTGTTCTGTCCTCAGGTGCCTTGGAGAATACCTTGATTCCCTCTTCTTTGTGGCAACCCCTGAGATATTGGAACACTGCTATCATGTTGTAATTTTCTTTCCTGTATGTGTCTTGGATTGATGTTAATGTAGTTACCTGGTATTGTTTGTTAAAATCTAATACATTTGGTGGCCTTTGTGCTTTCTGAGCTTCATTGTTTTCTTGCAGACCCAAGTAAGTAACGTCATCCGTGCTAGAAGGAGATAATAATGCACGAGCTACTAGTATACAAAGAGGCAGCATGCCTGCCTGGCTGGGGAATTCTGGGAATTGTAGTCCACATACTTTCAGGTGGTCAAGATTGAGAAACACTTATTATCTAAGACTGATAGAGATGATACAAAGATTTTTGTTTTGTTTTATATAACTCCTCTGTGACTTGGTTAAAAATAATTTTAAGTTGTCACTACGTTTTTTTTAATGGTTTACTGTTATATTTCATTGACAAACATGTCAACATTTACATTTCAAATTTTCCTTGCTTATTTCCTTTGAGCTCCTGGACCCGCTACCTATTTTCCAGAAAATGGAACGGTGTGGATTCAAGTAACGGGACCATTACGTGGGATTCGAGAATCACAATAATGAAATGCCACCTGTACTGTTGTGTGAAAAGGCAATCCCTGTATTTTCCTCCGCAATTAACTACAGGAGCAGAAAATATAACACCTTTGACAATTAGATTGGGATGGAAGAATATAAACTTGAAAATAAAATATAAAAGGTTTGATGATTTTATATCAGGGAGGGAATCTAAGATAAATTTTGTTCTCTCTCTCTCATCTTTATCTATCTACCTACCTACCTACCTATCTTCTATCTATCTATCTATCTATCTATCTATCTATCTATCTATCTATCTATCTATCTATTATCTAATAGATAATAGTTGGTTTAGAAATCCAAGAAATAATAATAATAATAATAATAATAATAATAATAATAATAATAATAATAATAATAATAATAATAATAATAATAATAATATCTATCTATCTATCTATCATCTATCTATTATCTATCTATCTATCATCTATCTCTATCTATCTATCTATCTATCTATCTATCTATCTATCTATCTATCATCTATCTAATCTATGATATCTATCTATCTATCTATCTATCTATCTATCTATCTATCTATCTATCTATCTATCATCTATCTATCTATCTATCTAATCTCTCTCTCTCTCTCTCATCTATCTATCTATCTATCTATCTATCTATCTATCTATCATCTATATTTTTCCTTATCTCCCTCCCTCCCTCCCTCCCTCCCTCTGTCTGTCTATCTCTCCCTATCTATCTATCTATCTATCTATCTATCTATCATCTATCTATCTATCTATCATCTATCTATCTATCTATCATCTATCTATCTATCTATCTATCTATCTATCTATCTATCTATCTATCTATCTTTTTCCTTCTCCCTCCCTCGCTGTTTGTCTGTCTATCTATCTATCTATCTAATCTATCATCTATCTATCTATCTATCTATCTATCTATCTATCTATCTATCTATCTATCTATATTTTTCCTTCTCCCTCCCTCGCTGTTTGTCTGTCTGTCTATCTATCTATCTAATCTATCATCTATCTATCTATCTATCTATCTATCTATCTATCTATCTATCTATCTATCATCTATCTATCTATCTATCTATCTATCTATCTATCATCTATCTATCATCTATCTATCTATCTATCATCTATCTATCTATCTATCTATCTATCATCTATCTATCTATCTATCTATCTATCTATCTATCATCTATCTATCTATCTATCATCTATCTATCTATCTATCTATCTATCTATCTATCTATCTATCTATCTATCTATCTATCAATCAATCATGTTTCCCCAAAAATAAGACAGGATCTTATATTTTTTTGACCCACGAAATATGGCCGTGGGCTTATTAAAGGGGGAGGGCTTATTATTTTTCAGGTGCAGGAAGCAGCAAGCCCACCAGCCCCACCCTCTCCGTCCCACCCTCTGCTTGCCTGCGGCCACAATGACCCAAGTTTTCCTTGCATCCTGGCCTTCGCCTGCCCTGCTTGCTGGCCGCAGAACAGCTGACTGGGCTGCTCTGGCCTCGCGGGGGGCTCTTCCCCCTCCAAGGCAGCCACATCCCTTCACTAACTTGCTTTCCAGCTCCATATGCAGGACAAGAAAAGTAGACTGTGTGCCTATGGTAAAAAAAATATCAGAAAATATCGCCAAAAAAAAAAGATCTTGCGAAGTTGGAAGTAGCCCCACAAACTACTTTCCTTGCCGTGCACGTGGTAGTGGAAAATGGAGCAGGAAAGCAGGTTAGTGGAGAGATGTGGCTTCCTTGGGGTGTGTGTGTTAAGGATCTCTTCCTCACACACACACAAACATACACACCATCCTTTCCATGGGAGTTCTGCACAGACGCAGAGAAGGCTTCGGATAGAGGGGGATGTGCGTCTGCGCTGAGATCCCAAGGAAAGGACGATTGCCAGGAAAAAAAAAGGGGGGGGATTTTGCCTCTTATCCTGTTGAGTTTGTGCTGAGCTTCAGAACAGGGTACAATACAATACAATAGCAGAGTTGGAAGGGTCCTTGGAGGTCTTCTAGTCCAACCCCCTGCCTAGGCAGGAAACCCTATACCACTTCAGATAAATGGCTATTCAACATCTTCTTAAAGACTTCCAGTGTTGGGGCATTCACAACTTCTGGAGGCAACTTCTGTTCCACTGATTAATTGTTCTAATAGTTTGACTCCCTCTTCTTTGTGGCAACCCCTGAGATATTGGAAGACTGCTATCCTGTCTCCCCTAGTCCTTTATTTCATTAAACTAGACATACCCAGTTCCTGCAACCGTTCTTCATATGTTTTAGCCTCCAGTCCCCTAATCCTCTTTGTTGCTCTTCTCTGCACTCTTTCCAGAGTCTCCACATCTTTTCTACATCGTGGCGACCAAAACTGAATGCAAATATTCCAAGTGTGGCCTTACCAAGGCCTTATAAAGTGGTATTAACCCTTCACATGATCTTGATTCTCTCCCTCTGTTGATGCAGCCTAGAACTGTGTTGGCTTTTTTGGCAGCTGCTGCACACGGCTGGTTCCTATTTAAATGGTTGTCCACTAGGACTCCAAGATCCCTCTCACAGTTGCTACTATTGAGCCAGGTACCACCTATACTGTACCTGTGCATTTTGTTTTTGTTGCCTAAATGTAGAACCTTACTCTTAAGGTTCGAGGGTAAGAGGAAGGAAAATCTCCCCTCCCCATTTTCAAGCCGTTCACAAAAATGCCTCATTCCGAGCCTTCAATCCTGCAATCCTGGAATATGCTCAAAATGGAACGTTTTTGCAAACCTTTTGAAAATATGGAGGGGGATATTCCTGCCTCTCCCCGTTTCTGAAGGTTAGGGACTGAAAACAGGATAAGAGACAAAATCCTCCCTCCTGCATGCCTTCAATCCTGGATAATGTGAAGGCTTGGAATGGGGTGTTTTTCAAACCTCTTGAAAATGGGGAGGGGGGATTTCTTCTCTTATCCTGTTCTCAGTTGGTGCTGACCTTCAGAACAGGGGGAGAGGCAGGAATATCTCCCTCCCCATTTTCAAGCCATTCGCCCCATTTCGAGCCTTCAGTGTGAATATGGAGGTGAGAAGCGACCTCCTGGAGGCATTAAAATCCATCCATCCATCCATCCATCTCTCTCTCTCTCTCTCTATCCATCCCTCCCTCCTTCCATCAATCCATCCATCCATCCATCTCTCTCTATCTATCCATCCCTCCCTCCTTCCATCAATCCATCCATCCATCTCTCTCTCTCTCACCATCTATCCATCCCTCCCTCCTTCCATCAATCCATCCATCCATCCATCTCTCTCTCTCTCTCTCTCTATCCCTCCCTCCATCCATCCATCTCTCTCACTATCTATCCCTCCCTCCCTCCTTCCATCCATCCATCCATCCATCCATCCATCCATCCATCCATCCATCCATCCATCCATCCCTCTCTCTCCCCCTGTCTATCAGCTAATACAATCCTATAAACAGAGGCATAGAATCAAAATCACGTTTAGAATCACTATGGCTTTATAAGGCCACACTTGGAACATTTATATCCAGTTTTGGTCACTATATTACAAAAACGATGTTGAGACTTTGGGAAAACTGCAGAGAAGAGCAACTAGGATGATCAAAGGCCTGGAGACTAAAACATATGAAGAACGGTTGCAGGATTTGAATATGGGCCAGTCTAGAGAAAAGAAGGACTAGGGGAGACATGATAGCAGCATTCCAGTATTTAAGGGGCTGCCCCAAAGAGGAGGGGGTCAATTTTCCAAAGCCCCTGAAGGCAGGACAAAAAACAATGGGTGGAAACTAGTCAAGGAGAGAAGCAACTTGGAATTCAGGAGAAATCTCTTAACAGTGAGGACAATTAACCAGTGGAACTGCTTGCCACCAGAGGTTGTGGGCACTCCTGGATTGCCATTTGTCCAAAGTGCTGAAGGGCCGTGATGGCGAACCTGTGGCACGTGTTCCACAAGTGGCATGCAGAGCCCTCTCTGCAGGCATGCCAGCCATCGCCCCAGCCCACCTCTACCGTGGGGGCATGTGTGCAGGGAGCGGATCGCATGCATTGCATTTTGGGGCCTTGTGCAGCGCTCCTCGTGCTCCGTTTTGGCTTCCAGGTTGGTGCAGGAGACTTTCCAGGCCCCAAACAGGCCATGGGGGCGCAACATGACATCCCTCCACCCCACCCCCGTTTTGGGCCTGGAAAGACTCCTGCAGCAACCTGGAAGCCCAAAATAGGGGGGGGGGGCGTGTGCATTTGCAGGGCGCATGAAGCACATGAGGGGGTTGTGCGTGGATGTGCAGGGGGCGGGGCAGAGGATGTGTCTGGTGCACGCATTGCACTATGGGTATGGGCTGGCATGCTTTCGGCTGTTATAGGGTCTCCTGCTTGAGCAAGGGGCTGGACTAGAAGACCTCCAAGGTCCCTTCCAGCTCTATTCTGATCGAGATACCTACCTTGCTCGCTAGGGGTGGAAAATGACTTGAGGGCACACAATCAATTAAGCTTTTTGGGGTGCTGCCTCCCTCCCCCCCCCAATTTTGTCATGCTAAAGGCATCCAAGCCCACCCACCCACCCATTTTATTCCTTCTGGAGGACCCCTATGGATACCCCAGCCTCCCCTTGGACTCCTATCATCCCTTCTCCAAGGGGACCCCAAACTCCATCTGGCTGAGGCTGCTGGGACCTGGAGTCCAAAGCTCCTGAGCAGCCCCCAAATCCTAGGGAGGGGTGGTCCCTGCCCCCTTATTAAGGGTCACTTCCAGGGTCCCTCCCCTAAAGAGTGAGTGCCCCCCCAACAAGCCCCCCCTTAAATATGGACCCCCCCAAGCAGGCTTCTCCCCCCCCCCCTCGCCCCTCTCAGTCACCCCCCTCCACGCTTCCCTCTCCCACCGGTTTAAATTAGCATACCCAGGCCCCGCCCTCGACCAAGCCACGCCCCAAGCCCTCCGAAGCCACGCCCTCGCCCCCTTTTTCACCTGCTCGATGGCCAGCTGCACCTCCGGCGCCAGCTGCAAGGCGGCTTCCAGCTCGTCGGCCAAATCCAGCTCCTCGTCCTCCATCCCGGCTTCCCTTCCCCCGCACGGCGGCGGCGGCGCGGCGGCGGCGGAGGAGGAGAAGGAGGAGGCGCGGCTTCCGGGTACAGCAGCATTCTGGGATGCTGGAGGACCGGCCAAACGGCGCACGCGCCGCTCGTGGAAGGAGCGCAGCCCATGAGGGAGGCGCGGCCGGAAGCGGAGGCCACGCCCCCTCGAGGTTTCTAGCTGGAGAAAAAGGGGAGCCGCTAGGTGGCGCTGGCGCCGCGTTCTGGTTTTGTTATTGAGTTTTATTTTGTTGTTTAAAGTTTTATTACAGCTTTAAAGTCTCTGGCCCCAGTGCCTCTGAGCAGGTACAGAGGGCTTTCTGCTTAAGGAGTGCAGGAAAAAAAAGGCTAAGTACTGCATTAATCTGCATTACTATTAGTCTTCTCATCGGTCCTATCACCCATCTCCTCCCATTTAAGACTGCAGGAGCGTAATGTGTTGCTTGTATCTTACGATTTATATTGATATTGTTTGCTTCCTGATTGCTTATTTGTTCCTTATGACTATCATGAAGTGTTGTACCTTAGGATTCTTGATGAATGTATCTTGTCTTTTCGTGTACACTGAAAGCATCTGCACCAAAGACAAATTGCTTGTGTGTCCAATCACACTTGGCCAATAAAGAATTCTATTCTATTCTATTCTATTCTGAATTCAATTCAATTCAATTCTTCTTGACAATGTATTTTATTCTCTTATGTACACTGAGAGCATCTCCACCAAAGGCAAATTCCTTGTGTGTCCAATCACACTTGGCCAATAAAAAATGTATTCTGTTCTGTTCTATTCTATTTAGAATTCTATTTAAGTGGACCAGAGTCTCTTTGGATAGTGACTGACAATTAGCATATACATTCATTTAGCTGTAATTTAGTTGTAAATGCTCCAACACTGGAAGTTTTAAAGGAGATATTGGATAGCCATTTGTCTGAAAAGCTATAGAGTTTCCTGCCTAAGCAGGGGGTTGGACTAGAAGACCTCCAAAGTCCTTTCTAACTGTTATTCTGGTCTATTCAATTCAATTCATCAATTATTAACTACTGGTATTTAATAAAAAAATGAAAAATAAATGAAAAGCACAGTCAAACCTAGAGAGAGTGCAGAGAAGAGCAGCAAAGGTGATTAGGGGACCGGAGTGTAAAACATAAAGAACGGTTGCTGGAATTGGGGATGTCTAGTTTGATTAAAAGAAGGACTAGGGGAGACATGATAGCAGTCTTCCAATATCTCAGGGGCTGCCACACAGAAGAGGGAGTCAAACTATTCTCCAAAGCACCTGAGAGTAGAACAAGAAGCAATGGATAGAAACTAATCAAGGAGAGAAGCAACTTAGAACTAAGGAGACATTTCCCGAGAACTAGAATAATTAACCAGTAGAACAACTTGTCACCAGAAGTTGTGATTGCTCCAACACTGGAAGTTTTTAAGAAGATGTTGGATAGCCATTTGTCTGAAACGGTATAGGGTTTCCTGCCTAGGCAGGGGATTGGACTAGAAAACCTCCAACTATGTTATTCTATTTTATTCTATTTTATTCTACTCTATTCTATCTCATTTCTACATTCTATTCTGTTCTTCTCTATATACTATACAATAATACACAATAATACAATAGCAGAGTTGGAAGGGACCTTGGAGGTCTTCTAGTCCAACCCCCTGCCTAGGCAGGAAACCCTATACTGTTTGAGACAGATGGCTATCCAACAGTGTTGGGGCATTCACAACTTCTGGAGGCAAGCTGTTCCACTGATTAATTGTTCTGTCAGGAAGTTTCTCCTCAGTTCTAAGTTGCTTCTCTCCTTGATTAGTTTCCACCCATTGCTTCTTGTTCTATATTCAGGTGCCTTGGAGAATAGTTTGACTCCCTCTTCTTTGTGGCAACCCCTGAGATATTGGAAGACTGCTATCATGTCTCCCCTAGTCCTTCTTTCTATTAAACTAGACATATCCAGTTCCTGCAACCGTTCTTCATATGTTTTAGTCTCCAGTCCCCTAATCCTCTTTGTTGCTCTTCTCTGCACTCTTTCTAGAGTCTCCACATATTTTCTACATCGTGGCGACCAAAACTGAATGCCGTATTCCAAGTGTGGCCTTCCCAAGTTATTATAAAGTGGTATTAACACTTCACGTGATTTCATTCTATTCTATTCCATTCCATTCCATTCTATTTCTACATTCTATTCTATTCCAATTGGGCCTAGTCACTCTCTCACGCCCGCCTGCTTGACAGGATTGTGGTTGTGAGGACAAATAAAAGAGAGAAAGGTATGTATGTTGAATCAAACACCAGAAGGAAAAGGAGCCCTCCAGTCATTATTTTGATTACAACTTGTGGGATAATCTGTATTAAAATGGCATTTTGTAGCTTAGCTAACTTTGTAGGTTGTGTACCTTTTGAGTCCCACGTTTTGTTGAGCCTTGCTTCTTCCCAGGTGCCCTGTGGTGACATGGGTAAAGGGCTAATCCTTTCATGGCTTAATCCCATCACCCTGGAGCTGAAGGGGGAGATCTTTGTTATGTAGAATAGACTGGCTCAGGCCTTTTAATGGCCCATTGACAAAGGTGGGGGCTATTAAGAGTGAGTGTTTCCTCCTGCCTAAAAAACCTGTTTCTCCATTTTTTATCCAAGGAAGTATAATATTCTGCCTTTTTCAATATTTCCCAGGATATTTCATTTGGGGGTGGGTGCAAACTTCCTACAGTCGTTTCCAACACCGTTTTACTGTTCTATTCCATTTAGTCCTTCTTTCCATTAAACATACCCAATTCCTGCAACCATCCTTCATATGTTTTAGTCTTCAATCCCCTAACCATCTTTGTTGCTCTTCTCTGTACCCTTAGTAGCAAGCCACTCGAACATACCAGATGACTGTACAAGAACTCCTATTGACTGAAATGAAATGAGCTTCACTAAAATATACCGTATTTTTCAGAGTATAAGACGCTCCGAAGTATAAGACGCACCTAACTTTTGGGGAGGAAAACAAGGGAAGAAAATCTGCTTCAGCCTCCCAGCAATTTGCCTCCTTGCAACCAGCAGCAAACAGCACAGACAACATACACTGTTTGTAGTGTTATATTTCAGACTATACCTGTACAGATGCTGTTAAAATTGATGTGGCTTTCTGGAAGTACAGTTATTCTCTGCTATTTAAAAGAGGATACAATAGCACTGGGCCTCTTCAGATCAAGCATTTATTTTAAAAAGCTTCTTCATTTTGTTAAGCTGTCTAAAACAACAATAAAGCAGCCTTTAAAACATAAGTCTAATAATTTGAACATGCTATAGGCATTTATAGTTATTGACTTACCTCCTTGCAGCAAACAGCAAACAGCTTGATTAGCAATTTGCCTGGTGGAGTAAACAGCCAGTTTCAATTTCAATTTCAGCATGGGCCTCCTGATCATCAGCTGTTTCAGGCTGCAGGGATTGCCATAGCCTATTGCAGCCTCCGCAAGCCCCATTTTCCCCGTTTGCTGCAAGGAGGTAAATTGCTGGGAGGCAGAGGCTAAAGCGTGGGGGCCGGTGGGAGGGTGGGGCTACATTCAGTGTATAAGACGCGCTCAAATTTTCACCCTCTTTTAGGGGGGGGAAAGGTGCGTTTTATACTCTGAAAAATACGGTAACGTGATTTATTTATCTTTGCTCCAGCTGTGCAAACCAAGATATGTATCAAAGAGGTCTGTAGCTGACTTAGAGTAGGATGTAAACAATGTCCCAAAATGGCCAACCCTTTCCTGATCTGTCCTGTTTGAAAAGTCAGGCTACTGTTGCCCGAACTGGCAAATCAGGTTGCACAAACTAGTCTGCAAGGCTTTTGAGCAATGCCTCTTTCGTCACACAGGCCAGTCCTACAAGTCCCAGGACATACATGTCCAGACAAAATTATTTCCTTCTTTGCTTTATTTGTTTCATATTTCATTCAAATGAATGGGTGGCAGGAACGTTAAGTCTGTTTGCTGTCGACAGGCATATGCGCACACAGTATGCTGTATACCAGCGATGGCGAACCTTTTTTGGCTCGCGTGCCATAAGTGGGGGGAGCGCAGGGGGGTCGTGTGCGGGCGTGCCGCACCCATAATGCAATGCACAACCCCCCCAATATGCAACCCCCCCAGTGCGCATGCGCGCACTACAGGCATAACCCCCCCATTTTTGCATGCTTTTTTTGCCTCCCCCGCCCCCCCCGGAAGCCTTCCGGAGGCTTCAGGGACCTTCAGGAGGCTTCCCTGAAGCCTCTGAAGCAGTCAAAACGACCCTCCGAGCAAACCAGAGTTCTGGTTTGCTCGGAGGGTCGTTTTAAGCGCTCCGAAGGCTTCAGGGACTTTCAGGAGGCTTCCCTGAAGCCTCCGAAACAGTCAAAACGAACCTCTGAACAAACCTGAAGTCCGTTCCCGAACTTATTGTTTGCCCGTAGGGCTGGTTTTTTGCGCTCTGGAGGCTTCAGGGAAGCTCATGAAGCCTCCGGAGGGCCTTCGGGGGACGGGGGAGGCTCTTTTCACCCTCCCCAGTGAAGAAGTGTGGGGAAAGACGAGGCTTGACACACTGAGGAACGTCCAACTCTATTTTATTAGGTTTAACAACAGCAAACAATACAGGAGAGAATCGCCCGTTCCTTTGCCTGACAGCTATTTATACGAAGAGCTGTCAGGCCGAGGAACCAATCAGGAGAGCAGATCAGCCCGCCTTCAGCCATGCCGCGCCTGATTGGCTAAGGCGCAGCATGGCTGTTGCTGGCTGACAACAGGGGGAATCCCCGGTCGTAAGTCGGGGAGGAAAGGAATATAACACTCCTTCCCCCCTAGCGAGGACGCATGCGTAACAGTGGAGCATGCGTAGTCGCTAAGATAGGCTGGGCGGCGTCGGACACGCCCAGAACGCCTCAGAACTGGGCAGATTGTCGGAGGAGGAGGTGGTGTCCGTGGGAGCTCCTCCCTGAAGGGAGTGGAGCTCCGGGCACCATCTTGAAGGCCTATCTCAGTCGGAGGTGGAGGCGGAGACTCAGGAGCAGGTAGGCAGGGCCGGGGTGGCGCGGCCGCTGGCGGGCTTGAGTCAGGGAATTTTGAACTGCTACTAGGGAAAGGCTGGCCTGATTGAGGGAAGGCCAATATCGGGTGCAATGGAGGAACTGGTAGCCCAACGGGGGCTGGGACGCTGAAAGGCTGTGGAAGGCGGAAGGTGCCTGGAGCAGTCTCTGTTGGCACTTCTTGCGGCCTGGGCAACGGCCACGGCGGGGGAATCGGTTGCGGCGCCAACCCCAGGGCTTGTGGTGGAATGGCAGAGGCCGACCCTGCAGGGTTGTTGTGTGGATCCGAAGGTTGGCGACGCCTTACCTGATCCACGTGGCGGCGCCAGTCTGCACCGTCGGCGGTCCGGACCCTGTAAGAGCAGGGGCCGGTTACAGAAGTGACGGTGGCAGGCACCCACTTAAGATCCCCGGAGAAAGCCCTGGCCCA
Source organism: Natrix helvetica (assembly GCF_964273705.1). Lineage (NCBI taxonomy): Eukaryota > Metazoa > Chordata > Lepidosauria > Squamata > Natricidae > Natrix > Natrix helvetica. Next base: position 294,306,882 of record NC_138552.1, read on the forward strand.
AACTGGATCGCCCTCACGGAAGGAGCGGGGAGGAGGCCCCAGGTTGCTCGGCTGTGCCTCAGAATAGGTTGGGTGCAACCTATCTAAGGTGGTCCGCAGGCGCCGGCCCATCAGCAGCTCAGCGGGGGTTTTCCCTGACAGTGGACACGGGGTGGAATGCTGAACCAGGAGGTAAGCAGCCACCCTTGTGGGCCAGTCGCCCTTGTCCATTCGTCCAAGGGCGTCCTTGGCCGAGCGGACAGCGCGTTCCGCCCGGCCATTGCTGGCCGGATGATAGGGAGCGACTGGGGCGTGCCGGATGCCCTGGGTGGCCAGGAATTCCTGGAACACGGTGGACGCAAACTGAGGCCCATTGTCCGACACAACGACGTCTGGCAAGCCGTGGGTGGCAAACAGGCGTGTTAATGCTCGGACAGTGGCCTCGGCTGTGGTGGAGGTCATGAGGATGAGCTCCACCCAGCGCGAGTAAGCGTCCACCACAACCAGGAAAACCTGGCCTCGGAAGGGCCCAGCGAAATCCAGGTGGAGGCGTGACCATGGGCCGCGAGGAATCTCCCACTCCCGCGGCGGGGCCGCCGGAGGCGCTGGACGGGAGACCTGGCAGGTCGAGCACCTGGCAACCCAGGTAGCTATCTCGTCGTCCAGATGGGGCCACCAAACATAGCTGCGCGCCAGCGCCTTCATGCACACTATGCCAGGGTGGCCCTCATGGAGGCGAGACAGCACCTGTTCGCGCAGTGTGGGTGGAATGATCACCCTGTCCCCCCACAGGAGGCACCCACTGTGAAGGGACAGCTCTAGCTGCCTGGCCTTGTAGGGGCGGTGGTCGTCGGACACCGGCCCCCCAGGCCACCCCCGCAGAACCCAGGTCATCACCTGGAAGAGGGTGGGGTCGGCCAGAGACGCTGCCGCCGCTTCGTCATCCACCGGGAGCTGCTGGTAGGCCTGCGCCATATCCAGTTTCGCGAAAATATAGCCCTGCCCCAGGGAGTGGAGCAGGTGCTGTACGACAGGGACTGGATAGGGGTTTGCCTGAAGGGCCAAATTGATGGTGGATTTAAAATCGGCGCAGAAACGTATGGAGCCGTCGGCCTTCACAGGGACCACTATTGGGGTCTCCCAACATGAGTAGTCAACAGGCTCCAATACGCCCTGCGCCAGCAAGCGGTCAATCTCCTCATCAACTTTGGCCCTTAAGGCAAAGGCACCCTGCGGGCCTTCAGCCTAATGGGAGCAACCTGGGGATCTAAGTTAAGAGAGATGGGGGTGCCCTTGTATAGTCCCAGCTGGCCGTCAAAGACGTCCGCGTAGGCGGAGATGACAGCAGCTACGTCAGGGGGCGTGTCTGAGATGGAGTGCACCCCCTGCACTGAGAGACCAAGGGCGGGGAACCAATCCAGCCCCAGTAATGCGGGGAGGGGCTTCTCAACTACTAGGACTGGCAGGCAACCCGAAAACCCCCCGTATTCAACCCTGACCGTATAGCAGCCTAGGGTTGGGATAAGTGACCCTTGATAGTCCCTTAGGGCCACGGGGCTGGCAGTCAATTGGCGTTTAAGGACGCCGGGGCAAAGTTTGTTAAAGTCAGCCCAGGCAATTATGGAGCGGGACGAGCCGGAGTCCACCTCCATTTCGCAAGGCGCGCCCTCAATGAGGACTGACGCCTTGATTCTGTCCGCACCTGCGGAGGCCTGGTAGATCGCCTCAGCAGGGGCGGCTGCTGGGCCTGGCTCCACGGCGTAGCAGCTGGCTCTCGTGCGCGGCTGGCGGCGGGGTTGCTGCGGTCCTGCTGTCATCTGCTGGCCCGTGGCTCCTTGGGGTGGTGGTGGAGGCAGCACAGCCCGGCAAACTTGGGCCAAGTGCCCCTTTTTTGAACACCGGCGGCAGACGGACGCCCGGAATGGGCAGGTTGACCGGTCGTGGCTGCCCTCGCAGCCAAGGCAGGCTGTCGAAGTCTGGCTCGGAGGTCGCGGATTGCGGCGTCTCTGCAGCTCTGCCAGGCGAGCCACGAGCTCTTCCTCTTCTTCAGCCGGGCTCGGCATGGGCACCAGCTGATCAATGAGGCAGGTGCGCGCTGGGAGAGATGAAAACTGGTGGCGGTCCATCTCAGCGGTGGATTGTTCGGACAACTCCACCGCCCGTGCCTCAGCGACCGCCTCGGCCAAGGTGATTTCTGGCCGAGCCAGGAGACACCTCTTCAGCCGGAGGTCCTTGACTCCGCTGACAAATTGTTCCACCAGGTTGTCCTCCAAGTCCAGGAACTCGCAGGGTATAGCTGTGGTCCGCAAGGACTGGAGGAACTGGCTGACGTCTTCGTGCGGCTTCTGGACGCACTGACGGAATGCGTACCGCCGGGCAATTTTCGATGGGGTCAGGGCGTAATGTCCCTTCAGCTTGGCCATCAGCGTATCCCAGTCGAGATCGTGGACTGGTAAAGGGGCTGCCAACGCCCGAGCGGCGTTGAACATCGGGGTTCCGCAGCTACTGAGGAAGAAGCTGCACTTTTCCTCCATCGGGATACCCCTTTTCCCGTTGGCTCGCAGGAAACACTCGAAGCGCTCCAAAAATCCCGTCCATCCTTCTCCGTCGGTTCCGAAAGGAGCGAACGGGGGAAGCGAAGACATAGCGGCTTGAAGTTGTGCGGCTCGGGGAGCGAACTCAAGCGGCTGTGTGTAGAGGTCGGGTTCCGTCAGGGTCGTCGCCTCAGGAGTATCCCACCTTCGTCGCCAGTGAAGAGGTGTGGGGAAAGACGAGGCTTGACACACTGAGGAACGTCCAACTCTATTTTATTAGGTTTAACAACAGCAAACAATACAGGAGAGAATCGCCCGTTCCTTTGCCTGACAGCTATTTATACGAAGAGCTGTCAGGCCGAGGAACCAATCAGGAGAGCAGATCAGCCCGCCTTCAGCCATGCCGCGCCTGATTGGCTAAGGCGCAGCATGGCTGTTGCTGGCTGACAACAGGGGGAATCCCCGGTCGTAAGTCGGGGAGGAAAGGAATATAACACCCAGGCTCCTATAAAGCCTCTGGAGCCTGGGGAGGGCGAAAAATGGCTTTAAAAAAGGGTGAACTCAGCTGGCCAGTGCGCACATGCATGCTGGCCAGCTAACAGGGCAGTGCCTCGCGTGCCCTAACAAATGGCTCCGTGTGCCACCTGTGGCACGCGTGCCATAGGTTCGCCATCACTGCTGTATACTGTAGGAGGGTGAGGGGGAAAGAAAAGAAAGAAGAAGAGGAAGAGGAGGAGGGGAGGAAGAGAAGGAGAAAGAAGAGGAAAAAGAAGAAGGAAGAAGAAGAGGAAAAAGAAGAAGGAAGAAGAAGGAAGAAGGAAGAAGAGGAAGAGGAAGGAGAAGGAGGAGAAGGAGGAGAAGGAGAAGAAGAAGAAGAAGAAGAAGAAGAAGAAGAAGAAGAAGAAGAAGAAGAAGAAGGGAGGGGAGGAAGAGAAAGAAGAGGAGGAGGAGAAGGAGAAGAAGGGGGGAGGAGAGGAAGAGGAGAAAGAAAAAGAGGAAAAGAAAGAAGAGGAAGGGGAAGGAGGGAGCAGGAGGAAGAGAACAATGACTTCCAGTTCCGCCTTAAGCATGAAAGCTTAAGATGGCTGACTATGAACCAATCACCAGGAGATGATGAGTTCTAGTCCCATTTTAGGCGTGAAAGCCAGCTGGCTGACTTGGGTCAATTGCCAGGAGATAATGAGATAATGAGTGGAGGAAGCGGAGACTTAGGGGGTTTTTAGTCAAATGTTTTTTAAATTCTTTTAGGGGTTTAGGGGTTGGGGGGTGGGTGGGTCAGATCAGGACCGATGACAGAGCCAGGTCACCAGGTGGGGTCTTGAGCAGAAGGAGCAGAGAGGAGGAGGGGGGAGAGGATATCATTCCTATACAGGGCTCTTTGATTCCAACAGTCGTAGGGAGGGGCAGATACGAGGACAGATTAACAACTCGCAGTCGGTTGGGAGACCATGGGTGCTGGTTACACCCGGTCGCTTGTACCAACCCCCACGTTCTAGGTGGTCAGGATCTGCAGGCCCAGGGCCTGGGGCTGTTGTTATGCAATGCGAGGTCCGTTGTCAATAAGGCCCCCCTCATTCACGATCTAATTTTGGAGGGGGAGCCGGACCTCGCGGGAATAACGGAAACCTGGTTGGGCCACGAGGGAGGGTTACCCCTCGTGGAAATGTGCCCACCAGGTTATCAAGCATTTCACCAGCCCCGGGCCCGGGGAAGGGGCGGTGGGGTAGCAGTGATTATCCGGGAGGACTTAGAGCCGAGGGAGTCCACTGTGCCACAGACGTCCGGATGTGAATCCCTTGTTGTGAAATGGGGCCCTGGGAGGCAGATGGGCCTGCTGATAGTATACCTGGCTCCCCGCCATACATCAGCGACCCTGCCTGAGCTCCTCGAGCTGATCTCATCGGTGGCGGTTGAGACCCCCAAACTTTTAGTGATGGGGGATTTTAACCTGCCGTCGGTGGGAGAAGCATCAGAGGGGGTTCAGGAGTTCATGGCTTCCATGATAGCCATGGACCTGACTCAAATGATTCAGGGCCCGACACACGAGGGAGGTCACACCCTGGACCTTGTTTTTGTCTCTCGCCAGTGGTTGAGTGATCTGGGAGGAGTGAATTTAACCATCACTCCTCTGTCATGGTCAGATCACTTACTCCTCCGACTTGACTTCCCTGGTGCTACCCCTCGCTGCGGGGAGGCGGAACTGGAAAACACTAGATGGTTCCGCCCCAGGCGCTTGATGGAACCAGACAGGTTCCAGACGGAGCTTGGGCCACCTCCTGCAGCCCTGACCCGCCCTCGGGTAGAGGACCTGGTGGCCGCGTGGAATAATGCGACTACCGGGGCCTTGAACCGGGTGGCGCCTTTGCGGCCTCTCCGGCGGCAACGATCCACCCTGGCTCCTTGGTTCACCGAGGAGCTAAGGGTGATGAAGCGCCGCAAGAGATGCCTAGAGAGTCGTTGGAGATCCTCCCGATCCGAATTTGACCGAGCACAGGTACGAGCCCATTTAAGGACGTACCTAGTGGCATTGAGAACGGCCAAACGTCAATATTGTGCCGCTCTCATTGCATCCGCAGAGAACCACCCTGCCGCCCTGTTTCGGGTGTCCCGCTCCCTTCTGTTTCAGAGGCCACGGGAGGCCCCTTTACAGGGTAGGGCAGAGGAGTTTGGGAAATATCTGCAGGATAAAGTCGCTCAAATCCGGAAGGATTGGGTCCCCTTCAGTGGCCCAGTGGAGACGCCAGTGGCGAGTCTTGAGAAATCTTTTTGGGAGGAGTTTGACTTGGTTGTCATCGAGGATTTGGACAGATTGCGTGGACGACTGCGACCTACCACATGTTTGCTGGACCCGTGTCCCTCCTGGCTTGTACTGGCATCCTGGGAGGTTACACGCGACTGGCTCCTGGGCCTAGTGAACGCTTCGTTGGGTGAGGGGTCTCTCCCGGCTGCCTTGAAAGGGAAGGGCCGCGGGAAGGAGAGCGAGGCCCGAGGGAGGCCCGAGAGGCCCGAGAGGCCCGAGAGGCCCGAGGCGCCGGAGGGAAGAAGGGAAGGAGAGTGAGGCCTGAGGCGCCGGAGGAAGTGGAAGTGGAAAGTGGAAAGATCGGCAGAAGGGCTGCAGGGAGGCCGCAGGGAGGCCGATGCAGCCCCCCCGGGCCCAATAACAACAACTGTGGGTGGCCAAATGGACGGAGGACTATTTATAATAAAGGCAGGCCATGGAACGGAGGCGTTGGAACATCAGAGGCCCATGCAGAAGGTTTGACCCTGTACTCTGCTGTGCTCACTACTACCCGCGCCCCCCCACTCATTTACCACCTACTTATTATGGGCTACCCGCCCTACCGCCCATTACGAACTACCCCTTAGCTGCAGCCTTTTATTCACCAGCTGGCTATTTTATTTCCATCAGTCCATCATTTCCATCTAGATGTGGACTATCTCCATCTGCCTATCCCCTTGCCAGGACTATCCCCTTGCCAGGATTATCCCCTTAGTGGGAATTGCGGCTGCTAACGCATATTAACATCGACAGCTCCCACTTGATGAACTTGGCCCTGTTCAAGATGTTATATACGAGGCTAGACCTGCTACTGCTACAAGAGTCCCCCCTCTCGCAGTTATGCCCTCCTGCCCTTTCGAGGGCCCACCTTGAGGACGGGTTTATTAACCCAGAGAGGTGGAGGAAGCGCACACTGAGGGGTTTTTTAATTAATTGTCTTTTAAAAATTGTAAGGGGTTCCAGGGACCGGGGGAGGGGGGAACCAGGTCAGGAGTGATGGTAGAGCCAGGCATCTAGGTGTGGTCGAAGGAGGAGGGAGCAGAGTGGGGGAGGAGAGGGAAGATAGCATTCCAGTGCAGGGCTCTTTGATACCAACGGTCGTGGGGAGGGGCAGGTGCGAGGACAGATCAAGAGCGCGTAGTCGGTTGGGAGACCGGGGTTTTTGGTCATACCCGGTCGTTTGTACCAACCCCTGCATACTAGGTGGTCAGGATCTACAGACCCAAGGCCTGAGACTGTTGTTATGCAATGCGAGGTCCGTTGTCAATAAGGCCCCCCCTCATCCACGATCTAATTTTGGAGGGGGAGCCGGACCTCGCAGGAATAACTGAGACCTGGTTGGGCCACGAGGGAGGCTTACCCCTCGTGGAAATGTGCCCGCCAGGTTATCGAGCATTTCACCAGCCTCGGGCCCAGGGAAGGGGCGGTGGGGTAGCAGTGATTATCCGGGAAGACTTGGAGCCGAGAGAGTTCATTGTGCCGCAGACATCCGGGTGTGAGTCCCTTGTCGTGAGATGGGGCCCAGGGAGGCAGTTGGGCCTGCTGATAGTATACCTGGCTCCCCGCCATACATCAGCGACCCTGCCTGAGCTCCTCGAGCTGATCTCATCGGTGGCGGTTGAGACCCCCAAACTTTTAGTGATGGGGGATTTTAACCTGCCGTCGATGGGAGAAGCGTCTGAGGGGGTTCAGGAGTTCATGGCTTCCATGACAGCCATGGACCTGACCCAATTAATTCAGGGCCCTACTCACGAGGGGGGCCACACGCTGGACCTTGTCTTTGTCTCTAGCCAGTGGACGAGTGATCTGGGAATAGGGGATTCAACTATTATTCCCCTGTCATGGTCAGATCACTCACTTCTCCGACTTGACTTCCCTGGTGCTACCCCCCGCTGCGGGGAGGCGGAACCGGAGGTATTAGATGGTTCCGCCCCAAGCGCCTAATGGAACCAGATAAGTTCCAGACGGAGCTTGGGCCACCTCCTGTAGACCTGACCCGCCCCCGGGTGGAGGACCTGGTAGACGCATGGAATAGTGCGACTGCCGGGGCCCTAGACCGAGTGGCGCCTTTGCGGCCTCTCCTGCGGCGACGAACCACCCTGGCCCCTTGGTTCACCGAGGAGCTAAGGGTGATGAAACGCCACAAGAGACGCCTAGAGAGTCGTTGGAGATCCTCCCGTTCCGAATTTGACGAAGCACAGGCACGAGCCTATTTGAGGACGTACCTTGTGGCATTAAGAGCGGCCAAACGTCAACATTGTGCCGCTCTTATTGCGTCCGCAGATAACCGCCCTGCTGCCCTGTTTCGGGTGACACACTCCCTCTTGTTTGAGAGGCCGCGGGAAGCCCCTTTACGGGGCAGAGCAGAGGAGTTCGGGAAATATCTACAGGACAAAGTCGCTCAAATCCGGATGGGATGGGCCCCTTTCAGTGGTCCAGTGGAGGCGCCCGAGGCGAGTCTTGAGGAACCATTCTGGGAGGAGTTTGACTTGGTTGCCATCGAGGATTTGGACAGGTTGCGTGGACGCCTGCGACCTACCACATGTTTATTGGACCCGTGTCCCTCCTGGCTTGTACTGGCATCCTGGGAGGTTACACGCGACTGGCTCCTGGGCCTAGTGAACGCTTCGTTGGGCGAGGGGTCTCTGCCGGCCACCTTGAAAGAGGCGGTTGTGAGGCCCCTGCTCAGGAAGCCTTCCCTGGACCCAATGGAGCTAGTTAATTATCGTCCAGTCTCCAACCTTCCCTTTTTAGCAAAGGTTGTAGAGAGTGTGGTGGCACAACAGTTTCCACGTCACCTGGAGGAAAATGATTATCTAGACCCGCGCCAGTCCGGCTTCCGACCCGGGCACAGCACGGAGACGGCCTTGGTCGTGTTGGTTGATGATCTCTGGAGGGCCAGAGATAGGGGTTGTTCCTCTATCCTGGTCCTATTAGATCTCTCGGCGGCGTTCGATACCATCGACCATGGTATCCTGTTGCACCGGCTAGAGGGGCTGGGAGTAAGGGGCACCGTTTTACGGTGGTTTGGCTCCTACCTCTCTGGCCGGACGCAACGTGTGTTGGCAGGGGAGCAGAGATCGACCCTGAGCCCCCTCACATGTGGGGTGCCACAGGGGTTGGTGCTCTCGCCTCTCCTGTTCAACACATACATGAAACCGCTGGGCGAGATCATCCGTGGTTTTGGGGTGGGATATCATCTGTATGCTGATGATACTCAGCTATACATTTCCACCCCGAACCACCCCAACGAGGCCGTTGAAATGATGTCCCGGTGTTTGGAGGCCGTACGGGTCTGGATGGATGGCAACCGACTAAAACTCAACCCCTCCAAGACGGAGTGGCTGTGGCTTCCGGCCCCCCGGTTCAACCAGTTGCTTCCATCTCTGGCCATTGGGGGCGAGCAACTGGCCCCCGTGGAACGGGTGCGCAATTTGGGCGTCCTCCTGGATGCCCGGCTGTCCATGGATGACCATGTAACATCCGTGGCAAGGGGGGCGTTCCATCAGGTTCGCCTGATGCGCCAATTGCGCCCCTTATTGGACCGGGATGCCCTACGCACAGTCACCCATGCGCTGGTGACGTCTCGCCTGGACTACTGCAATGCTCTCTACATGGGGCTTCCCTTGAGATGCACTCGGAGACTGCAGTTGGTCCAGAATGCGGCCGCGCGGGTGATTATGGGGAGTACTAAGTACTCCCATGTGACACCTCTCCTGCGCGAGCTGCACTGGCTTCCTGTGGTCTATCGAGTGCGTTTCAAGGTCTTGATTACGATCTTTAAAGCGCTCCATGGCTCAGGACCTAATTACCTGCGGGATCGTATTCTGCCCCATACATCCCTACGACCCATCCGCTCGCACAGAGAGGGACTTCTCCAGGTGCCGTCCACCAGACAGTGCCATGGGGCGGCGCCTAGGAGCAGAGCCTTCTCTGTGGCGGGCCCAGCCCTGTGGAATGACCTCCCCCCGGATATTAGGACCACTACTGACCTCCGCTCCTTCCGTGTTAAGCTCAAGACCCACCTTTTCCAAATAGCTGGCCTGGCTCAACCATAACTTCGTAACGCTCCTGATGGGTTTTTTAATTTAGTAATTTTATTTAAGGGGATTTTAAATTGTGTTTTTAATTGTGTTTTTTAATTGTGTTTTTAATTGTCTTTCACTTATAAGTCAACTCTCCTCCATGCACATATGTATATGTCTCTGTTCTTTTTGTATATATGTTTGTCTTATGTGTATTTTTATCTGTTTTGATTGTACGCCGCCCCGAGTCCTTCGGGAGAGGGTTGCGGCTAATCAAATAAAATTATTGATTGATTATTGAGTTTTACTGCAGCTTTGGAAGAAAACTAGCTGGGTAAATTTGGATGAATTGCCAGGAGACTGGGAGTTCTAGTCCCGTCTTAGGCATGAAAGCTCGCTGATGGACTCCGGGCCAATCACCAGGAGACACTGAATTCTAGTCACGTTTTAGGCAAGAAAACTAGGTGGGTGACATTGAGCCAAACACCAGGAGACTGGGAGTTCTAGTCCCATCTTAAGAATGAAAACTTGCTGATGGACTCTGGGCCAATCACCAGGAGACAGTGAATTCTAGTCATGCTTTAGGCAAGAAAACTGGCTGAGTGACTTTGGGCCAAACACCAGGAGACTGGGAGTTCTAGTCTTGCTATAGGTGTGAAAGCCAGCTGGGTGACTTTGGGCCAGTCCCTCACTTAGCCCAACCCACCTCACAGGGTTGTTGGGATGGGGGGGAAAGGGAGCATTAGGCACATTCTCCACCTTGAGTTACTTATAAAATAATAAAGTTGGGATAAAAGTGTAATAAATAAACAATCACAAACAAGGGAGACGTCGAACTCTTGACGTCTCCCTGTTAATATTTCTTCTCAGCACAGTGTTGGTATTCAGCTGGTTCGGACTGCTTCAGGCGAACCGGTAGCGGCAATCTGCAGGTAGGCCAGCTCACCTACCCCGACGCTATGCTGTCCTATTTAGCCATGTTTTCTAAGCTGTGTGCATGTGAGCAAGCTGCGGCATGAGCAAACAGATGCTCGGAAGATTGGGTTATTATGGGGAGATCGAGATTCTCCCATATAACACCTATCCTGCGCGAGCTGCACTGGCTTCCTGTGGCCTACCGGGTGCGCTTCAAGGTACTGGTTACCATCTTCAAAGCGCTCCATGGCACAGGGCCTAGTTACCTGCGGGATCGCGTCCTGCCCCATACATCCCTGCGACCCACTCGCTCACACAGGGAGGGGCTACTCCGGGTGCCGTCCTCTAGAGAGTGCCTGGGGACGGTGCCCAGGAGTAGGGCCTTCTCTGTGGTGGGCCCTACCCTTTGGAATGACCTCCCCCCAGACATCCGGACAACAACCGATCTTCGCTCCTTCCGTATGAAGCTGAAGACCTACCTGTTTTGTCAAGCCGGCCTGGCATAACGTTACTATCTTGCCACCCCAGGTCATTTTACAATGGGAAATTTTGTTTTTAATATTTTTGGGGTTTTAAACTTTGTAAGTATGCTTATTTATGGACTTATTTTTACCTCCTCTGCACGATTTTATGGTGCTATCTTGATTATTGCTCTGTACGTCGCCCCGAGTCCCTGTGGGGAGAGGGGGCGACTAATAAGTTCAATAAAATAAATAATAATAAATATGCGGAAGGCATACGTGCTCACATTTTATGAAACCCACCTCTGCTTGGCGAGATGTTCTGCACTGCATGTTGGGGGGGAAAAACAGAAGCTGGGTGATTTGCTGCAAAAAAATATACCGTATTTTTCAGAGTATAAGACGCACCTTTCCCCCCCAATAGAGGGTGAAAATTTGGGTGCGTCTTATACACTGAATGTTGCCCCAAACCTTTGGCCTCTGCCTCCCAGCAATTTACCTCCTTGGAGCAAACAGGGAAAATGGAGCTTGTGGAGGCTGCAATAGGCTATAGCCGTGATGGCGAACCTATGGCACGCATGCCACAAGTGGCATGCGGAGCCATTTGTCAGGGCACGCGAGGCGCTGCCCTGTCAGCTGGCCAGTGCGCATGCGCGCGCTGGCCAGCTGAGTTCACCTTTTTAAAAGCTATTTTTTGCCTTCCCCAGGCTCCAGAGGCTTTATAGGAGCCTGGGGAGGGCGAAAAGAGCCTCCCCCGCCCCCCCGGAGGCTTCAGGGACCGTCCCTGAAGCCTTCAGAACGCTTAAAACCACCCTCCGAGCAAACCGGAAGTGACTTCCGGGTTGCTCGGAGGGTCGTTTTAAGCGCTCCGAAGGCTTCAGGGACCGTCCAGAGGCTTCCCTGACGCCTTCGGAGCGCTTAAAACGACCCTCCGAGGAACCCGGAAGTCACTTCCGGTTTGCTCGGAGGGTGGTTTTAAGCGCTCCGAAGGCTTCAGGGAAGCCTCCGGACAGTCCCTGAAGCCTCCGGAGGGCCTCTGGGGGGTCGGGGGAGGCTCTTTTCGCCCTCCCCAGGCTCCTATAAAGCCCCTGGAGCCTGGGGAGGGCAAAAAAAATGTAAAAATGGGGGGGGGCGTTTTGCGCACATGTGCACTGGGGGGGTCGCGCGTTGCATTATGGGTGCGGCACGCCCGCACTTGATCCCCCTGCGCTCCCCCCACTTGTGGCACGCGAGCCAAAAAAGGTTCGCCATCACTGGGCTATAGCAAGCCCTGCAGCCTGAAACAGCTGATGATCGGGAGGCCTGTGCTGAAATTGAAAGTGAAACTGGCTGTTTGCTCCAGGAGGCAAATTGCTGGGAGGCAGAAGCAGATTTTGCTTTTTTTTTTGCTAATCAGGCTGTTTGCTGCAAGGAGGTAAGTCAATAACTATAAATGCTTATAAAATGTTCAAATTATTAGACTTATTTTTGAAAGACTGCTTTATTCTAGATTGCTTAACAAAATGAAGAAGCTTTTTAAAATAAATGCTTGATCTGAAGAGGCCCAGTGCTATTGTATCTTTTTAAATAGCAGAGACTAACTATACCTCCAGAAAGCCACATCAATTTTAACAGCATCTGTACAAGTATAGTCTGAAATGTAACACTACAAACAGTGTATATTGTCTGTACTGTTTGCTGTTTGTTGCAAGGAGGCAAATTGCTGGAAGGCAGAGGCAGATTTTTCCCCCTTGTTTTCCTCCCCAAAAGCTAGGTGCGTCTTATACTTCGGAGCGTCTTATACTCTGAAAAATACGGTACTTTTTTAGAAAGAGAAGTTTAAGGCTACTCAACGGCTTTAGATAATTAGCTGCATCCTTCCAAGAGGTGAGGCAATTCTTTGGGAATTCTGTTTTGCTACTTAGAGTTTTTGCATGTCTCTGGGTGGTATGTCTTGACCAGGATCAAGCATTGTCCGAACTTCCTTCCTGCTTAACAGCCGGAGTGCAAATATGGAGCTATTTTGACCCTGTTTTAAACTCAGCTTTCAGAGAAATTCCTTCGGCCTTCAATTTTGCAGTTTTTGCCCAGATGTCTGTACAATCGTCGTGGCTGCTTTTAAGCAGGCGACTCATGAAACTCAATAAAGAGCTGTTGCGCTAACCCCGAGTCCTGCCTCTTCACTCGTCCCATATCTAACAGCAGGGATTCACTTAACGATCGTGGCAAGAAAGATCGTAAAACAGTGCAAAACTCCCTTAAAAAAATTCTCAGTTAACACCATATATTTTGGCCTCAATTGTGGTCGTAAGTTGAGGACGTCCTATAATCACAAGCTGTGTCCATATTTCAAAATTCTCCAGCATTTTCCTCCCAAATCCTATCCTAGAGCTAGGCTGATAATCACAAGCTGTTTTTTGAAACAGATAAGAAGAGTCTAACGAAATCTCTGATGCAAATGTCCCTCAGGCTGTTTTGTCCTTTCTGGTAGGCAAAATTGTGTCTATTGATAGTTGTGAGCTACGATGGCGTCAAGAGCAGATTGTGAAGGCGGCAAGTGGGAAATATGGAAAAGTCAGTTCAGCCTCTCAAATCGAACAACCAAAGGAGGACAAAAGTATTTTGTTTCGTTTCGTTTGGCTTTATTTTTATTACGTCTTTCATTATATTATTTTATTCTTTGGTTTTAATAATTTAATTTAATTTTTAGTTATGTTATTTCAATCTTAATTTTATCCTTGTGTGTCTTCCTTTATTGTGTATTTTATTCTTATATTTTATTTTATTCTTATATTTTATTTTATTATTTTTTTTACTTTATACCTATTTTTATTCTTGTTTTTATTTGTTATTTTTATTACTTTCATTTGTTTGTTCGTTCATTCAGTCCTTTCCTTTCACTTTCCTTTACATTACTTTCACTTTCTTTACTTTACTTATATTCCTAGACTTACTTTCACTTTCACTTTCTTTAATTACTTATATTCCTTGACTTACTTTCACTTTCACTTTCTTTACTTTACTTATATTCCTCGACTTACAACAGCTCATTTAGTGACTGCATGAAGTTACAACAGCAGGGGGGAAAGTGATTTATGACCGTTTTGCACATTTATGATCTTTGGAGCATCTGCATGATCAAGTGATCAAAATACAAATGCACGACCACTGACTCACAATTATGACCGTCATAATGTCCCGGGGTGGTGGTGGTGTCACATGATCTCCTTTTGTGACCTTCTGACAAGCAAAGTCGATCATGATGCCAGATTCACTTAACAACCGTGTTACTAGCTTAACAACCGCAGCAATACCCTTAACCATGAAAGGTTGTAAAATGGGGCAAAGCTCACCCAATGACCATCTCACTTAGCAGTTGAAACATCGGACCCAATTGTGGTCGTAAGTCAAGGACTACCTTTTGCCTGGGCCACTTGCCTATTACAAAACATAATTAATGCTTGTGGGATTTTCTTATGATCCAGTGCAAAATGTACCTGATATACAATACAATAATATAATATAATAATACAATAGCAGATTTGGAAGGGACCTTGGAGGTCTTCTAGTTCAACCCCCTGCCTAGGCAGGAAACCCTATACCGTTTCAGACAAATGGCTATCCAACATCTTCTTAAAGACGTCCAGTGCTGGGGCATTCACAATTTCTGGAGGCAACTTCTGTTCCACTGATTAATTGTTCTCACTGTCAGGAAATTTCTCCTCAGTTCTAAGTTGCTTCTCTCCTTGATTAGTTTCCACCCATTGCTTCTTGTTCTACCCTCAGGTGCCTTGGAAATTAGTTTGACTCCCTCTTCTTTGTGGCAACCACTGAGATATTGGAAGACTGCTATCATGTCTCCCCTAGTCCTTCTTTCTATTAAACTAGACATCCCCAGTTCCCGCAACCATTTTTCATATGTTTTAGTCTCCAGTCCCCTAATCTTCTTTGTTACTCTTCTCTGCACTCTTTCTAGAGTCTCCGCATCTTTTCTACATCGTGGTGACCAAAACTGAATGCAAATATTCCAAGTGTGGCCTTACCAAGGCCTTATAAAGTGGTATTAACCCTTCACATGATCTTGATTCTATCCCTCTGTTGATGCAGCCTAGAACTGTGTTGGCTTTTTTGGCAGCTGCCGCACACGGCTGGCTCATATTTAAATGGTTGTCCACTAGGACTCCAAGATCCCTTTCACAGTTACTACTGTTGAGGAAGGTACCACCTATACTGTACCAGTGCATATAAAGGTAAAGGTTCCTCTTGCACATATCTGCTAGTCCTTCCCGACTCTAGGGGGCGGTGCTGATCTCCGTTTCAAAGCTGAAGAGTCAGTGCTGTTCAAAGATATCTCCCTGGTTATGTAGCTACCTTCCCGCCAAAGCTGGTTCCTATTTTTCTACTTGCATTTTTTACGTGCTTTCAAGTTGCTAGGTTGGCAGAAGCTGAGGCAAGTAATGGGAGCTCACTCCATTACGCGGCGCTAGGGATTCGAACCGCCGACCTTTCTGATCAACAAGCTCAGCGTCTTAACCACGGAGCCACTGCGTCCCTATATACCTGAAATATAGGTGGCTAAAAAAACAAGGAACCGATGTAGAGAGTATCTCCCGCCCCCGGGGAGATTCGCACCCATCTCTTTGCGTATTACAAGTAGGAGAAAGAGATGCGAGGAATTCGGGTGCAGATGGTTATCGAGCGTTTGATGCTCAGCAGCAATTCCCTGAGAGGCCCTGGCAGTGACTTCATAGCTTTGCGGCGATAAGTCTACTCATGTCCTGGGAAATAAATTCAGCGGTGGATTGGTCTTTTAGCCCAGGGAGACTAAAACAAGCGGAGGATAATTGACTTTAGTCACAAAAGGGTTGGATGGGGGGTGATTATAACAATTAGCACAGCTGGAAAACAGAGCTCTCGGCCCAGGAGACCAATTGTGTGTTCATCTATATTTCTATTGATCTATATCTTATATACAATAGCAGAGT
The DNA here is from genome assembly GCF_964273705.1 of Natrix helvetica. NCBI lineage: Eukaryota > Metazoa > Chordata > Lepidosauria > Squamata > Natricidae > Natrix > Natrix helvetica. The sequence goes on from NC_138552.1 coordinate 294,322,539, forward strand.
TGGAAGGGACCTTGGAGGTCTTCTAGTCCAACCCTCTGCCTAGGCAGGAAACCCTACACCGTTTCCGACAAATGGCTATCCAGCATCTTCTTCAAGACTTCCAGTGTTGGAGCATTCACAGCTTCTGGAGGCAACTTCTGTTCCACGGATTAATTGTTCTCACTGTCAGGGAATTTCTCCTCAGTTCTAAGTTGCTTCTCTCCTTGATTAGTTTCCACCCATTGCTTCTTGTCCTGCCTTCAGGTGCTTTGGAGAATAGTTTGACTCCCTCTTCTTTGTGGCAACCCCTGAGATATTGGAAGACTGCTATCATGTCTCCCCTAGTCCTTCTTTCTCTTAAGCTAAACATACCCAGTTCCTGCAACCGTTCTTCATATGTTTTAGCCTCCAGTCCCCTAATCATCTTTGTTGCTCTTCTCTGCACTCTTTCTAGAGTCTCCGCATCTTTTCTACATCGTAGTGACCAAAACTGGATGCAAATATTCCAAGTGTGGCCTTACCAAGGCCTTGTAAAGTGGTATTAACACTTCCCGTGATCTTGATTCTCTCCCTCTGTTGATGCAGCCTAGAACTGTGTTGGCTTTTGGGGCAGCTGCTGCACACGGCTGGCTCATATTTAAATGGTTGTCCACTAGGACTCCAAGATCCCTTTCACCGTTACTACTAACTGAGCAAGGTACCACCTATACTGTACCTGTGCATTTTGTTTTTGTTGCCTAAATGTAGAACCTGACTCTTTTCACCATTGAATTTCATCTGTATAACATCTATATCTATATCTATGTAAAGGTAAAGGTTCCCCTCACACATATGTGCTAGTCGTTCCTGACTCTAGGGGGCGGTGCTCATCTCCGTTTCAAAGCCGAAGAGCCAGCGCTGTCCGAAGACGTCTCCCTGGTCATGTGACCGGCATGACTAAATGCCGAAGACGCACAGAATGCTATTACCTTCCCATCAAAGTAGTCCCTATTTTTCTACCTGCATTTTTTACATGCTTTCCAACTGCTAGGTTGGCAGAAGCTGGGACAAGTAACGGGAGCTCACTCCCTTACGAGATGCTAGGGATTCGAACTGCCAACCTTTCTGATCAACAAGCTCAGCGTCTTAGCCACTAAGCCACCGTGTCACTCATCTATATCACCTCTACAATATCTATATCATAACTATGTTGTATCTACATCATACCTATATCTACTGTATACTGTCTATATCAGCATCTGTATCTATATGTACTGTATATATAAAATGTTATACATACATATATACATATTCATATACCGATAGTGCTCGAAGTAGGAAAACTGAGCCCAAAATTTCTGTTGCTAAATTGGATATTTGTTAATTGAATTTTGCTTCATTTTACGAGCTTTGTTGCCACATTTGTTCAGCAAATCATTGCCATTGTTAAATTAGTAACATGATTGTTTAGTGAATCTGGTTTCCACATTGACTTTGTTTGTCAGAAGGTCGGAAAAGGGGATCATAGTTCCCCGGGGCACTGCAACCATCATAGAAAGATAGATAGATAGATAGATAGATAGATAGATAGATAGATAGATAGATAGATAGATAGATGATAGATAGATAGATAGATAGATAGATAGATAGATAGATAGATAGATAGATAGATAGATAGATGATAGATAGATAGATAAGCAACAAATCACCAGGGCCGGATGGATTACACCCCAGGGTTGTGAAGGAACTGGCAGACGAGATCTCAGAACCACTGAATTATATCTTTCAGAGATCCCGGAGCACCGGGGAACTACCAGAGGACTGGAAAAGAGCTGATGTGGTTCCCATCTTCAAAAAGGAAAAAAAATAGATCCAGGAAACTACAGACCTATCAGCCTGACCTCAATACCAGGGAAGATTCTGGAAAAGATAATCAAGCAACGAATTAGTGAACACCTAGAAGTAAACAAAGTAATAGCCAAAAGCCAACATGGGTTTGTCAAAAACAGATCATGCCAGACTAATCTTATTGCATTCTTTGACAAAGTGACAAAATTAGTGGACCAGAGGAATGCCGTTGATATAGTTTACTTGGACTTCAGTAAGGCATTTGATAAAGTAGACCATAACCTACTACTAGATAAAGTAGAAAAAAGTGGGTTAGACAACATCACCACCAGATGGATTCGTAACTGGCTGACCAACCGCACTCAACGGGTAGTCCTCAATGGAACTGCATCTACAAGTATGCAGTGGAGTACCCCAAGGCTCTGTTTTAGGCCCAGTACTCTTCAACATCTTCATCAATGATTTGGATGAGGGAATAAATGGGGAACTCATCAAATTTGCAGATGATACCAAGCTGGCAGGAATAGCCAACACTCCAGAAGATAGGCTTAAGATACAGAAGGATCTTGACAAACATTGGGCACTATTTAACAAAATGAAATTCAATGGTGAAAAACGTCAGATTCTACATTTAGGCAACAAAAATGGAATGCACAGGTACAGTATAGGTGGTACCGTGCTCAACAGTACTAACTGTGAAAGGGATCTTGGAGTCCTAGTGGACAACCATTTAAATTGGAGCCAGCCATGTGCAGCAGCTGCCAAAAAAGCCAACACAGTCCTAGGCTGCATCAACAGAGGGATAGAATCAAGATCACGTGAAGGGTTATACCACTTTATAAGGCCTTGGTAAGGCCACACTTGGAATACGGCATCCAGTTTTGGTCGCCACGATGTAGAAAAGAGATTCTAGAACTGTGATGGCAAACCTATAATATGTGTGCACAAAGTGGGCCGGAAGAAGACAAACACGGCTATGCCTGTTTGTCTTCTGGGTTTCTGGCACGCATGTGTGCGCAGCTATCAGGTGTCCTTCACATGCAGGGCAGTGCCGATAGCCAGTTGGGTTGGACTAGAAGATCTTCAAGGTTCCTTCCAACTCTGTTATTCTATTCTATTGAGAGAGAGAGAGAGAGAGAGAGAGAGACAGAGACAGAGAGACAGAGAGAGACAGAGAGAGACAGACAGAGAGTGATGGGTGTGAATAGGGATGATATAAGGAGCATATGTATTATATGGATATGTAATTATAATTATATATATAATTTTGATGCTACGCACACACACACTTTTCCTCTTTTCTCATTTACAGGCCATCCTCAACTGGAGAATTCCGGAAAATGAAGTGCACTCATCTTAAAGTGGCCAAGTTAAAAAGCCTGGATTTAGATCTACCGCAGAGCTGAGTAAATTTACTCAACTCTTTGTAAAGCAACCGTGGAAAACCTTTTGTGTGGGATGGATGTGTAGGAGGGACATACTTTTTTCGAGATGTATACCGAGATCTGTAATCTCGATCTACACACCCAAACAATTAACATGTTTTGAATCGTGATGGTTTCACATGGTAGCCAAAGGTGCCATTTTAATACAAATTATCCCACAAGTTGTAATCAAAATAATGATGACATTATTTCCTTCTTTTCCTTCTGGTGTTTGATTCAACATACATACCATTCTCTCTTTTATTTGTCCTCACAACGACAATCCTGTCAAGTAGGCGGGCGTGAGAGAGTGACTAGGCCCAATTGGAATAGAATACTATGTAGAAATGTGATGGAATGGAATAGAATAGAATAGAATAGAACAGAATAGAATAACAATTGGAAGGGACCTAGGAGGTCAACTAGTCCAACCCCCTGCCTAGGCAGGAAACCCTACACCACTTCAGACAAATGGTTATCCAACATCATCTTCAAAACTTCCAGTATTGGAGCATTTACAACTTCTGGAGGCAAGGAGTTCCACTGGTTAATTGTTCTAACAGTCAGGAAATTTCTCCTCAGTTCCAGGTTGCTTCTCTCCTTGATTAGTTTCCACCCATTGCTTCTTTTTTATATATAAGATTTTTTTTAATTTTTTTAATAAACACAGACAAACAAAACACAACAAAACACCACAAAACCATCTTCCATTACAGATTGTAGAAAGTGTGTCAATTGGTTACAAAAAACCTTCGTGCATCCCTTCCACAGTCATCCCCTATCATTGATATTAAGTTATATATTTTAAATCAAATATATTTATATATATTACTATCATCATACCTCTACCTTCATTTGACTATAATTGTTTTAACGTCCTTTTATATAAAATATTCCAAAATTTAAAGAAAAACCACATAATGGCATTCCGTTAACTGTTTCCATTATCATCCGGTAACATTACATCTTTATAACATGTTCTATATAAAAATTGGTTATATTTAATAACAGAGTTTCTAAACCTCCTTTCTTAATCACTGTTTACAATTTATATCCAATTTCCTTTTATCAAACCAGTACTTACATATATATACAAGGCCACACTTGGAATACTGCATTCAGTTCTGGTCGCCACGATGTAAAAAAGATGCGGAGACTCTAGAAAGAGTGCAGAGAAGAGCAACAAAGATGATTAGGGGACTGGAGGCTAAAACATATGAGGAACGGTTGCAGGAACTGGGTATGTTTAGCTTAAGAGAAAGAAGGACTAGGGGAGACATGATAGCAGTCTTCCAATATCTCAGGGGTTGCCACAAAGAAGAGGGAGTCAAACTATTTTCCAAGGCACCTGAGGGTAGAACAAGAAGCAATGGGTGGAAACTAATCAAGGAGAGAAGCAACTTAAGAACTGAGGATAAATTTCCTGACAGTTAGAACAATTAATCAGTGGAACAGCTTGCCTCCAGAGGTTGTGAATGCCCCAACACTGGAAGTCTTTAAAAAGATGTTGGATAGCCATCTGTCTGAAACAGTATAGGGTTTCCTGTCTAGGCAGGGGGTTGGACTAGAAGACCTCCAAGGTCCCTTCCAACTCTACTCTTGTATTGTATTGTATTGTATTGTATTGTATTTTTAACTGAATTTGACTTTTTTATTATAAGCTTTCATACTTAACAGAATGTCTAAACTTCCTTTAGTAGACACCATTTGCAATTTATATCAAATTTCCTCTTATCAAACCAATACATATGTATACATTGTTATCATTATTACTTATTTATTTAACTATATCCATTATCACTTCTTCTTTTTTTACATAATGCTCTAAATTTAACTAAATGTGACTATTTTTTATTATAAGCTTTCATATACCAACCTGTGTCTTTCCAGTAATTGTGCAGTCTTATGTCTTTTGCCATTTGTAGGAATAGTCTTCTAGATATTTCCCTAATAAGATTTGTATGGACTTCTCTTCACAACTTGTTACATATCTTATAATCTTGAAACCCTCCATTTGCTTCTTTAATCAGCTTATCTTTGGTTATCAATAGTGATTCTGACAAAATTTCTCTCCTTAGATCCGTCAATTTTTCTCCTTTTTCTTCTTCTATACCTTGAAATCTGGGGTAGAGCTCCTATCCATCTATCTCCCCTTTCCATGTTCCACTCTTTCCATTTCCAACCACGCTCAGTTCACTGTTGGTATCAACAATTATCTTGTCTCTGATCATTTTTCCCTTGAATTTTTAGGACTCTAGCCTCCACTTTTTCCATTTGATGAACATCTCCAATTTTTCCATCAAATTTTAGTGTTTTACAATCTATGTTTTCCAATCTCTTCTCAATTTTCTCTGATACTTCTAATAATTTTTGAATTTCAAACATGATCTTTTGCAATGTTAAGGTTTCTTTTTGATGTTGTGCCATTCTTCCAACTGGTAAGCACTGCCACTCTAGCATTCAAAACTTTTTATTAGATTTGACGCAAGTTCATTTATAATCTTTCAAAACAAGGCTTTCTTTTCACTTCTCTCCAGCTGCCAATGAAGCTCCCAAAGTGCACCTGTGTATACAACCCATGCTCTTCTCCTTATCGCTCTGTATAAACAAGCTGAAGAACTTTGAAGTGCAACGTCAAAATGATCAAAGTGGGGAAAAAAGGGCAATGTTTCCAGGACTCAAGCCTCCAGCCTCCAAGAAAGGGGGGGAGGGAGGGAGGGAGGGGGAAGGAAAAAGAAGAAGAAAAAGAAGGAAGGAAAGAAAGAAAGAAAGAAAGAAAGAAAAAGAAGAGGTAGGGAGGGAGAGAAGAAAGAAAGAAAGAAAGAAAGAAGAGGGCGGGAGGAGGAAAGAAGGAAGGAAAGAAAAAGAAGAGGAAGCAGAGGAAGTAAAAAAGGAAGGAAGGAAGACCTATTTCATCTTCCTTGGATTGTATACAATACATTATTCTGTGGCAGTTTATGCCCAGACTCATAAATTAGGAGTTAAGTGATGTTATAAGTTCACCACAATTCCTGGCTTGTCATTCACAGCAGTTCGAGTCTGCACAACACCCAAAATGCAAGTTGAATAACTGAGAATTGGCTTGACTAATTGTGGTTAACTAGTTAGTTTCAACTATACAACATTAAAAGGGGTAACCTAACAAAGTACAGGCGATCCTCAGCTTACGACCACAACGGAGCCCAGTTTTTGTTAAGTTGTTAAACAAAGCATTGTTACGTGAGTTTTGCCCCATTTTAAGACCTTTCCTGCCACCGTTGTTAAGCGAATCACCACAGCTGTTAAGTTAGTAACTCGGTTGTTAAAGTGAATCGGGCTTCCCCATAGACGTTGTTCGTCAGAAGGTGATCTGGGGATCACACGCAACGGTCATAAGTCTGAACCAGTTGCTAAGCATCTGAATTTTGATCACCTGATCACAGGGAGGCTGTAAAGGTCGTAAGTGTGATAAACAGTTGTATGTCATTTCTCCCAGTGCTGTTGTAACTTTGAACGGTCACTAAACAAACAGTTGTAAGTCGAGGATTATCTTTAGCAAGACTTATGACTGGCTTCGCAGTGTCTGCAGGACTTGATAAAAATGGGGAGAGCAGTAGGTCATTCTACGTGCTTTCGAACTGCTAGGTTGGCCGAAGCTGGGACAAGTCACAGGAGCTCACTCCGTTACGCGGTGCTAGGGATTCGAACCGCCGACCTGCCAACCTTTCGATCGACAAGCTCAGCGTCTTGGCCACTGAGCCACCATGTTCCTTGATTCCTGCTTTTACAGGTGCTTAATTTTAGACAGCACTAAAGGCAGTGCAAGGCAGGCAGTCCTCGACCTACGACCACAATGGTTGTTCAACGGGACTGTTGTTAAGTGAGTTTTGCCCCATTTTACGACCTTTCTTGCCACCATTGTTAAGCGAAGCGCTGCAGCTCTTAAGTGAGGGACACGATTGCTTAGTGAATCTGCCTTCTCCTCTGACTTTGCTTGCGACAAGGTGATCGCGCCATCCCAGGACTTTGCAACTGTCATAACATCAAATTTTGATCCTGTGATCAATGCTGCAATGGTCATAAGTGTGAACCCCGGTCAAGGGTTACTTTTTTCAATGCCGTTTTAACGTCGAACTGTCACTAAATGAGTGGTTTGCTTATCTGGGTTTCTGTTTCTATGAGGTCCCTGCTGTTCTCTGAACTTGTTTGCTTGCTACGTTGCATAAGCCAACTAGGTAACATCATCAGTATCAGGGAGTGCTGGGTTTCATCCCTCTTTTTATTACAGTAGCTTGTCCTGCCAGTGCGTGGTTTTCTCCTTATTAGTTCCTTAATTAGGGTATGGCATTTTGCTTGGTTGTTTGTCTGGGGTTAATCCCTGCTTATCTGGGTGTTGGCTACTGAATATGAATGGAATAGAACAGAATAATAACTTTATTGTCACTTTGAATATACACTAATCGGCCTACATTAAAGTGAAACTTCGATACACACGGCTCTCAAAGGGCCACCACCTCCAATATACAGAAACATGACAGAATAAATAAATAAATGCAAAATTATGCATACACCTATATATGTTATATGGCCCAGACAAGCAACACTGTCATACTGGGTTGATATGTTCTGGTCCTTTTTTTCCCCCCTTAATTTTTTAATTGTCTCTTTTGAATGGTGCTTTGTCCCAATGTATCTATTGATAAATGAAACATCTGCAAGCAAAGGGAATGGCATGGCATGGCATGGCATGGCATGGCATGGCATGGCATAGCATAGAATAGAATAGAATAGAATTAGAATAAAGAACAGAATAGAAATATAGAATAGGATAGAATAGAACAGAACAGAATTAGAATTAGAATAGAGAATAGAATAGAATAGGTAGCATTAGAATAGAATAGAAATAGAATAGAATAGAGAAAGAATAGAATAGAATAGAATAGAATTAGAATATAATAAATTAGAATAGAATAGAGTAAAGTAGAATTAGAACAGAATAGAATAGAATTAGAATAGAATAGAACAGAATAGAATTAGGATAGAATAGAATTAGACTAGAATTAGAATAGAACAGAATTAGAATAGAATAGAATTAGTATTAGAATAGAATAGAGAAAGAATAGAATTAGAATAGAATAGAATAGAATAGAATAGAGAAAGAATAGAATAGAATAGAATAGGTAGCATTAGAATAGAACAGAATTAGAATAAAATAGAATAGAATTAGAATAGAATAGAGAAAGAATAGAGTAGAATTAGAACAGAATAGAATATAATTAGAATAGAATAGAACAGAACAAAGTAGAATTAGAAATAATAGAATATAATTAGAATTAGAATAATTTAGTCCCCTAATCCTCTTTCTTGCTCTTCTCTGCACTCTTTCTAGAGTCTCCACATCTTTTTTACATCGTGGTGACCAAAACTGAATACCGTATTCCAAGTGTGGCCTTATCAAGGCCTTATAAAGTGGTATTAACACTTCACGTGATCTTGATTCTCTCCCTCTGTTGATGCAGCCTAGAACTGTGTTGGCTTTTTTGGCAGCTGCCGCACACGGCTGGCTCCTATTTAAATGGTTGTCCACTAGGACTCCAAGATCCCTCTCACAGTTACTACTATTGAGCAAGGTACCACCTATACCAGTGATGGCGAACCTTTTTTGGCTTGCGGCAATATGTGAGGGGAGTGCAGGGGGGTCGTGAGCGAGCGTGCCTCACCCATAATGCAATGCGCAACCCCCCCAGTGCACATGCGCGCACTACAGGTGTGACCCCCCCATTTTCATAAAGGCAAAGAAGAAAGAGGAAGTTGGCCATCTTGGCTCAGCCTTTACAGGTGGTCAGGAAGCAACAAGTCCAAAGTTTCCATACATAGTTTAAAGAAGAGTCAGTTCAGCCATCCTTTCTCTCGCAATTGTGGTCAAAAAATTCCCCCCCCCCATTGTTTAAGGGAAGTGAAAGTAAAATTTTTAACTCTCTCCCTCCCCTATGAGAGGGACAGATTTTGCAAGTGCCGCTTTTCCGAGAGGGGTGGGAATTCCCCCCCTCTCCAATCTCAACTCTTCCAAAGGTTGAAACAAAGTCCTAGAAAAACTGCAATTCAGTCAATTGAATAAAGCAATAAAAGACTTGGGGAGACCTCCCACCTCACCGCACTTCAGCTGTATCTTTAAAATTGCTCGTTTCCTTCCAGGCTCCGTTCGGGGCGAAGGCGGCATTCCGCGCTCCCCCTACGCTCCTCGGCTCCTGGGGCAAAGCTGGAGACCCCCCCATGGCCGCTGTTGTTCCAGGGGGTCCCAGCAAGCCGCCCCTACGGCAGGGCGCCCCTCCAAGGCACCCTGTGCTCCCCCTAGACTTCAGGGGAGCTCACCGAAGCAGCGAACAGCGGACGCAAGCGTCTGTCGCCCTCGGCTACCGGAAGTCGCCTCCGCAACCCCCCATTTTTACATGCTTTTTTTGCCGTCCCCAGGCTCCTATAAAGCCTATAAAGCCTCTGGACCGTCTGGAGACAGCTTCCCCCCCCCCCACCGGATGCCCTCCGGAGGCGTCAAGGAAGCCTCCAGACGGTCCCTGACGCCTTCGGAGTGCTCAAAATGACCCTCTGAGCAAACTGGAAGTCACTTCCAGTTTGCTTGAAAGGTCATTTTGAGCGCTCCGAAGGCTTCAGGGAAGCTCATGAAGTCTCCGGAGGGCCTGCGGGGGGGTGGGGGAGGCTCTTTTCGTCCTCCCCACGCTCCTATAAAGGCTCTGGAGGGCGAAAAATTGGCTTTAAAAAAGGGTGAACTCAGGTGGGCAGCAGACGCATGCGCGCTAGCCAGCTGACAGGGCAGCGCCTCGTGTGCCCTGACAAATGGCTCCGTGTGCCACCTGTGGCACACGTGCCATAGGTTTGCCATCACGGACCTATACTGTACCTGTGCATTCCGTTTTTCTTGCCTAAATGTAGAACCTGACTCTTTTCAGCATTGAATTTCATTTTATTAGATAGTGCCCAATGTTCAAGTTTGTCAAGATCCTTCTGTATCTTAAGCCTGTCTTCTGGAGTGTTGGCTATTCCTGCCAGCTTGGTGTCATCTGCAAATTTGATGAGTTCCCCATTTATTCCCTCATCCAAATCATTGATGAAGATGTTGAAGAGTACTGGGCCTAAAACAGAGCCTTGGGGTACTCCACTGCATACCTCCCTCCACGAAGATGCAGTTCCATTGAGAACTACACGTTGACTGCAGTTGGTCAGCCAGTTACGAATCCATCTGGTGGTGATGCTGTCTAACCCACATTCTTCTACTTTATCTAGTAGTAGGTTATGGTCTACCTTATCAAAAGCCTTACTGAAGTCCAAGTAAACTATATCTACGGCATTCCTCTGGTCCACTAATTTTATCACTTTGTCAAAGAATGCAATAAGATTAGTCTGGCATGATCTGTTTTTGACAAATCCATGTTGGCTTTTGGCTATTACTTTGTTTACTTCTAGGTGTTCACTAATTCGTTGCTTGATTATCTTTTCTAGTATCTTCCCTGGTATTGAGGTCAGGCTGATAGGTCTATAGTTTCCTGGATCTATTTTTTTTCCTTTTTTGAAGATGGGAACCACATCAGCTCTTTTCCAGTCCTCTTGCAGTTCCCCGGTGTTCCAGGATCTCTGAAAGATATAGTTCAATAGTTCTGAGATCTCATCTGCCAGTTCCTTCAGAACTCTGGGGTGTAATCCATCCCGTCCTGGTGATTTGAACTCGTCTAGGGTAGATAGGTGCTCATTTACCATTTTCTTCCCTACTTCAATTTGTGTTCCTAATCTGATTTTTGTGGTGCTGTTTTTGATAGGTTGGACTGTTTTATTCCTTTGTGTAAAGACAGATGCAAAAAAAAAAAAAAGAATTAAATAGTTCTGTTTTCTCCCTGTTGTTTGTCACATTTTTGCCACTTTCTCCCAGCAATGGACCAATTGTTTCCTTAACTTTTTTCTTGTTTTTAACATGTTGGAAGAAGCTTTTTTTGTTATTTTTTACTTTTGTGGCAAGCCTTTCTTCATTGTGAGCCTTAGCTTTCCTCGCTTCATCTTTACAGGCTCGGGATATTTGCTAATATTCTGCCTTAGTTATGTCCCCCTCTTTCCACTTTTTATACTTATCTTTTTTGTCTTTCAATTTGTCAGAGAGTTCTTTATGCAGCCATGCGGGTTTCTTTTGGGAGCTGTTATTTTTCTTCTTCATTGCTATTGTGCTAGACTGGGCTTTTGTAATCTCATTTTTCAAAATTTCCCAAGCTTCTTGAGTTGTTTTCCCCTTGAGGATTCTCATCCATGGGATTCTTCCCAAGCTCTCTCTAAGTTTATTGAAATTAGCTCTCTTAAAGTCCAAGACTCTAGTTTGACTTTGTTCTACTACTTGTGTTTGCATAATGTTGAATTAGAATAGAATAGAAATATAGAATAGAACAGAACAGAATAGAATTAGAACTCACCATCTCCTGGTGATTAGACCAAAGTCGACCAGCCAGCTTTCACGTCAAAGGCGGGACTAGAACTCACCGTCTCCTGGTGATTGGACCAAAGTTACAGAGCTGGTTTCATACCTGAGGCAGGATTAGAATTTCCTGGTTTCCAGCTCAGCACCTTAACCACTAGACAAACTGCCTCTTGAACAGCTAAACTACAGTTTTCTACCCATCCCAGAGGTTTCAAACTTCTATCTCGGTTTCCCGCCCCCTCCTATCTGCTTGGCGGGGTTAAGGTCACATGTTCCACTCTGAAAAGGGGGGGCAGTGATGCCCCTCTGAATTGCTGCCGCTTTTCTCAGTTTCAATTTTTGGAGCAAAGATACCCCCCCCCCAACTTCTTTAGAGCAAATAACAGAGTTGGAGGCAAGTCAAGTCAAGTTTTATTGTCATTTCAACAATATGCAGTACAGTACACAGTGAAACGAAACGTTTCCCCAGGACCAAGGTGCTACATCAGACAACGTAGATTTTTTTTAAAAAAATGCAGGACACAGAGCTACATATAGGTTTAAAACTAAGAACTTAAAGAGAGAGAAAAATAAACAGGCTAAAAAAAAAAGTACGCAAGCTAAATACACAAAAAACACACAAGCTAAATACACAAGTATTTATGGTTCCAGTTTCTTTGCGTTGAGGAGTCTGATGGCTTGTGGAAAGAAACTGTTACACAGCCTGTTTGTGTGGGCCCGAATGCTTCTGTACCTTTCTCCAGATGGCAGGAGAGTAAAAAGCGTGTATGAGAGGAGGTGGGGGGTGGCCAGCCACAAGGTTTCTGGCTTTATAAATGCAGAGCGTGGTGTGTATGTCCATGACAGAGGGAAGAACAACCCCGATGATCTTCTCTGCTGTCCTCACTATTCGCTGTAGGGTCTCGCGATCCGAAACGGTGCAGTTCCCAAACCAGGGGGTGAGGCAGCTGCTCAGGATGCTCTCGACAGTCCCTCTATAGAAGGTTGTGAGGATGTGTGGTGGAAGCTGTGCCTTCCTCAGTTTCCTAAGGAAGTAAAGACACTGCTTCTCCGCCAGGTGAACACCAAGGAATTTGGTGCTCTCTACGATCTCCACGGAGGAGCCGTTGATCTTCAGCGGGGAGCGGTCGCGTTGTGTCCTCCTGAAGTCAACAACCCTCTCTTTTGTTTTGTCTACATTCAGAGACAGATTGTTGGCTTTACACCACTTCGTTAACTTCTCCACCTCCTCTCTGTATGCTGTCTCATCGTTCTTGCTGATAAGAGCCACCACGGTCGTGTCATCAGCGAACTTTATGATGTGATTCAAACTGTGCATTGCTACACAGTCGTGCGTCAGCAGGGTGAACATCAGGGGACTGAGCACACAGCCCTGAGGGGCTCCAGGGCTCAGTATGATGGTACTAGAAGTGTTTTTCGCTATCCGGACTGTCTGAGGTCTTCCAGTCAAAAAGTCCAGGATCCCGTTACGGAGGGAGGTGTTCACGCCCAACAGGGCCAGCTTCCCCATCAGATGTTGGAGAATGATAGTGTTGAATGCTGAAGTAAAGTCTATGAACAGCATTCGTACGTAGGAGTCTTTGTTTTCTAGGTGAGTGAGGGCTAGATGGAGTCTAATGGAGACGTCGTCGTCGGTGGAGCGATTCGAGCGGTATACAAACTGCAGTGGATCCCATGTTACGCGCAACGGGGTCTTTATGTACCTCAGGACGAGCCCCCCGAAGCACTTCATGTTGATGGGAATAAGTGCAACGGGACGGTAGTCATTGAGGCAGGACATTGATGGTTTCTTCGGGCACGGGGACGATGGTCGTTGTCTTGAAGCACTTTGGGACAACAGCGGTGCTCAGAGAGATGTTGAAGATGTCGGTGAAAACATTTGCCAGTTGGTCTGCACATCCTCTGAGCACCCTACCAGGAATATTGTCTGGTCCCGCAGCTTTCCGTGGGTTGACTCTGCTTAGAGCAGTGGTTCTCAACCTTCCCAATGCCATGACCCTTTAATACAATACAATACAATAGTAGAGTTGGATGGGACCTTGGAGGTCTTCTAGTCCAACCCCCTGCCTAGGCAGGAAACCCTATAGCGTTTCAGACAAATGGCTATCCAACATCTTCTTAAAGACTTCCAGTGTTGGGGCATTCACAACTTCTGAAGGCAACTTCTGTTCCACTGATTCATTGTTCTAACTGTCAGCAATGGGTGGAAACTAATCAAGGGGAGAAGCAACCTAGAACTAAGGAGAAACTTCCTGACAGTGAGAACAATTAACCAGTAGAACGACTTGCCCCCAGAAGTTGTGAATGCTCCAATATTGGACGTTTTCAAGAAGAGATTGTCTGAAACGGTAGAGGGCAGTGACAGTTAACCTTTTCGGCACTGAGTGTTGAAACTGGAGTGCACGCACATGCCGAAGGGCCAGAACCCCAGAAGAGAGCAGCTGGCCGGTGCACATGTATAGGGCAGCCAGCTGCACGTCCAGGGTCTGGTCTGCATGCGCATGATGGAAACCGGAAGAGCAGCTGGCGACAGAGCATGTGCCCACAGAGAGGGCTCTGCATGCCACCTCTGGCACATGTGTCCTAGGTTCGGCATCATGGCTATAGGGTTTCCTCTGAGCAGGGGTTGGACTAGACGACCTCCAAAGTCCCTTCCATTCTATTCTGTTCTGTTCTATTCTATATTTCTATTCTATTCTATTCTATTCTATTCTATCCTAATTCTAATTCTATCCTATTCTATTCTATTCTAATTCTATTCTAGAACTAAAACATATGAAGAACGGTTGCAGGAACTGGGTATGTCTAGTTTAATGAAAAGAAGGACTAGGGGGGACATGATAGCAGTCTTCCAATATCTCATGGACTGCCCCAAAGAAGAGGGAGTCAAACTCTTCTCCAAGGCACCTGAGGGTAGAACAAGAAGCAATGGGTGGAAACTAATCAAGGAGAGAAGCAACTTAGAACTGAGGAGAAATTTCCTGACAGAACAATTAATCAGTGGAACAGCTTGCCTCCAGAAGTTGTGAATGCCCCAACGTTGGAAGTCTTTAAGAAGATGTTGGATAGGTATTTGTCTGAAACGGTATAGGGTTTCCTGCCTAGGCAGGGGGTTGGACTAGATGGCCTCCAAGGTCCCTTCCAACTCTGCTATTGTATTGTATTCTGTTCTATTCTGTTCTAATTCTGTTCTGTTCTATTCTAGTTTAGTCTATTCTAATTCTAGTCTATTCTAATTCTGTTCTATTCTATTCTGTTCTATTCTAATTCTATACTGTTCTATTCTATTCTCATTCTGTTCTGTTCTAATTCTATTCTGTTCTATTCTATTCTGTTCTATTCTATTCTATTCTATTCTATTCTATTCTGTTCTAATTCTTCTATTCTAATTATATTCTGTTCTGTTCTACCCTATTCTATATTTATATTCTGTTCTGTTCTGTTCTGTTCTATTCTAATTCTGTTCTGTTCTGTTCTGTTCTATTCTATTCTAATTCTGTACTGTTCTGTTCTGTTCTATTCTAATTCTATTCTATTCTATTCTATCGTGGCCTTTGACATGAAAGCTGGCTGGGCGACTTTGGTCCAATCAGCAGGAGACGGTGAGTTCTAGTTCTGCCTAGTGCTGCTGAAGGGGGACTGGATGGATCCTGTATTGCCGTGGTCTCCAACTTTTCTGGCTAGATGGAGGTCATTTGTCAGAAATGGTGTAGGGTCTCCTGCTTGAGCAGGGGGTTTGGCCTAGATGACCTCCAAGGTCCCTTCCAACTCTGTTAATCTAATTAAATTTAAAGGCTGTGGCAGTGCGGGGGTGGGGCGGGGGCAGAGGGGATGGTTTCAGCATGTGAGGGTCTGCCATTTTCACAAATACAGCTTCACGCACGCACATGCGTGTGCTCGCCCACCACTTCTGTGGCCTGAATCTGGTTGGGGACTCCTGCTGTATAAAAAGCCTGCGGAATTGGGATGGTCAACAGGCTGGTTGCAATGTGCAATTATGAGGTCAGGAGAAAACATTAAATACAGGTAGTCCTCGACTTACAGCACTTCACTTAGTGACCATTCAAAGTCACAAGGGCCCTGAAAAATGTGACTTACGACCGCTTTTCACATCTATGACCATTGCACGTGACCCAAATTTAGATGCTTAGCAATTGACTCATATTTATGACCGTTGCAGCATCCCAGGGTGTCAGGTGACACCACCCCCCCTTTTGTGACCCTTCTGACCAGCCACATCAACGGGGAAGCCGGATTCACTTAACAACCGGGCTACTAATTTATCAACGGCCATGTTTCACTTAACAACTGTGGCAAGAAAAGTCGTAAACCCAGGCAAAACTCACTTCCCAAATGTCTCACTTAACAGCAGAAACACTGGGCTCGATTGTGGTCATAAGTCGAGGATTACCCAATTTATTAAATGCATATGCCATGTGACCCACAGAGCTAAAGTTGATTAGCGGGTGTTGTCTATTCAGTTACAGATCCGTGAGGGAAATTATTACGACTTGCACAGTGGTGGGTTTCAAACTTTTTAGAAACTCTTCTGTAGGTGTGGCCTGCTTTGTGGGAGTGGCTTGCTGGCCATGTGACTGGGTGGGTGTGGCCAATTTGTAAAATGTGGTGAAACTCACTTAACAATGCTCTTGCTTACGAACCAAAATACGGGCTCAGAAATTCTGGCATTTGAAGCACGCAAGTCTTAAAGCTGTCAAGTTACAAGCCCCTTGCACCCCTAACCCTTTAGAGAAAAAAACCCCAGGATGTTCAAACTTGACAGCTTTAAGATTTGTGGACTTCAACTCCCAGAATTCCTCCTCTCACTCTTCATCTTGATGTGCGGACGGGCAAGGGGAGGGAGCTGGAACCGGTTCTAAACGGCAGGGTAGATTTCTGAAACCTCTTCTATAGAAGAGGTTAGAACTGGCAGGAACCCACCTCTGGACTTGCGGACTTCAATTCCCAGAATTCCTAAGCCAGCCATATTGAGGAATTCTGGGAGTTGAAGTCCACCAGTCATAAAGGGGCCATACAGGTACCCCAGTTCAATTGTTGACAGCTTGAAGTTACAACAGCACTGAAAAAAGTGAACTTTGACCGTTGTACACATCCTCAGTGACCGGCTACATCAGCAAGTGCATTTTTTTTTTAGCGTGGTTCCCGATCCCCAAACAGCGACTGCTGGGGATTTGGAAGCAACGTGGGGAGACGGTTACCGGTTGCGATCTCCGGGGCGGGAAACCCTCTTGGCAATCTAACCGGGGGTGGGGGAGTCACAGGAATGCAGCTCCTCCCCCGCCGCCACCCAATAGATACATTGTGGCGCTTGGCCCGAGGCACTTAGTATCTTAAAGCAAACGTCCCCTGCTCTTTCCGCGTGGAAGGGCCACTTCGAGTGGGGAGGGGGGACTTCCGCGCCATGAAGGCCCATCTCCCGCAGTCTCGGGGGTCGCGGTTGAACGGCCGGCAGCATGGAACGCTCAGGGTCCCAACGTTCGGTTGCATGAAACGTTGAGAATTCTAGGGTTCGACCGAATGGAACGCTCAGAGCCCCAGCGTTCGGTTGCATGGAACGTTGAGAATTCCAACGTTCCACCGGATGGAACGCTCAGGGTCTCAGCGTTCGGTTGCATGGAACATTGAGAATTCCAACGTTCCACCGGATGGAACGTTCAGGGTCCCAACGTTCGGTTGTATGGAACGTTGAGAATTGTAGCGTTCCACCGGATGGAACGCTCAGGGTCTCAGCTTTCAACCGGATGGAACGTTCGGTTGTATGGAACGTTGAGAATTCCAGCGTTCGGCCGGATGGAACGCTCAGGGTCTCAACGTTCGGTTGCATGGAACGCTGAGAATCGTCGTGTTCGGCCGGATGGAACACTCAGGGTCATTCCGCGTTCGGTCGTCTGCAACGTTCAGAATTCCAGCGTCCGCCGGCATTGGAACGTTCGCCTTCCCAACGTTCCAATAGTAGAACGTTGAATCTCCCTGCAGATGTTCCGACAGAACTTTCGCCGCTGGCAGCGCAGCCCGCGTTCTAGTCGAACCACGCCCCCCTCCGCTCCACCCTCCACTCCAGAACTGGCCCGTTGCTTGCAGCGGATCCTGCGTGGAGTGGGGAGAGATTGGGGCCCGGGGAGGGGGGGGGGTCGGTGAAAGGGAAAGTCGGAGCGCTTCTCCCTTGGAAGCCGGGCCTGCCAAGGCCGCCTCCGAGCTCCCCACGCCCGTCTCTTCCAAAGCTCGTCTCTCTCGGTCCACGGTCGCAGCAGCGGCCGCCGCGGCTCCTCCCCTCCGCCCTCCTCCTCCTCCTCCCGGCCTGCTGTTGACAAACACCCGGCCAGGGCGGGCCGTTTGGCTGCGGGGAGCGGCTGGCTCCGGAGCGAGTCCCTCCCTGCCTCCGCCCCACCGGGCAGAGCGTCTCCGGGAGCTCCTGGACGCCGGGCGGAGCAGAGCGACCCGGCGGCCGGCGGGGATGTGGCAGACTCTGGCCCTGGGCTTGGTCCTCTTCCCGGCTCTCTTCGCCGCTGCCATCCGCAGCCTGCAGTGGCTGGCGCCGGCATGGAGCCTCAAGGACCGGATCCTTCTCAGCGGCAGGTACCGGCTGGCACCGGGCGGGGCAGGAAGCGGGAGGAAGCCGGGCAGCATCCCGGAGGAAGGCGGCGGGAGAACCCCCCACCCACTCACCCCAGCCCCGACCCGGATCTGCCCAGGAAACCGGGCAAGGGAGCCGTGCAAAAAGTCGCCGGCGGAGGCTGCCGAGGGAAGCGGCAACTCCGGGGATCGAACCTGTTGCTTGCGAAAGAAAAGCTGAGTTGCGGAGGGGTTTGTTTGGGGGATGGGGTGGGGAGAGGGGCTGGGAAAGAGCAGAGAGCCCTCCCCCGCTCCTTCCCGAGGGGTGGGATCTTGCGGGTGGGCTCTCCTCCGCCCCCCGCACAAGGGGGGCGCCAGGTTGGGGAAGCTCCTGCTCCCCCAAGCCCAGATGTGCCAAGGACTGTAGGATTCTGGCTTGGTGTGGCAAAGATTTGGTCCTTCTGCAGAGGGAGAGAAGACAGACAGGCAGGCAAGCAAGCAGGAAGGAAGGAAGGAAGGAAGAAAAAGTGAAGAGGGAGAGAGAAATGGAGGGAGGGAGGAGAGAAGAGGAAGGAAGGAAGAAAACTGAAGAAGAGGGAGAAATGGAGGGAGAGAGAATGGAGAAAAGGAAGGAAGGAAAGAAAGAAAAGTGAAGAGGGAGAGAGAAATGGAGAGAAGGAAAAGAAAAGAGGAAGGAGGAAGGAAGGAAGGAAGAAAAGTGAAGAAGAGAGGGAGAAATGGAGGCAGGGAGAATTGAAAAAGAAGGAAGGAAGGAGGGAACAGTGAAGAGAAAGAGAGGAAGAAATGGAGGGAGGGAGAATGAAGAAAAGGAAGGAAGGAAAGTGAAGAAGAGAGGGAGAAATGGAGGGAGAGAGAATGGAGAAAAGGAAGGAAGGAAAGAAAGAAAAGTGAAGAGGGAGAGAGAAATGGAGAGAGGGAAAAGAAAAGAGGAAGGAGGAAGGAAGGAAGGAAGAAAAGTGAAGAAGAGAGGGAGAAATGGAGGCAGGGAGAATTGAAAAAGAAGGAAGGAAGGAGGGAACAGTGAAGAGAAAGAGAGGAAGAAATGGAGGGAGGGAGAATGAAGAAAAGGAAGGAAGGAAAGTGAAGAAGAGAGGGAGAAATGGAGGGAGAGAGAATGGAGAAAAGGAAGGAAGGAAAGAAAGAAAAGTGAAGAGGGAGAGAGAAATGGAGAGAAGGAAAAGAAAAGAGGAAGGAGGAAGGAAGGAAGGAAGAAAAGTGAAGAAGAGAGGGAGAAATGGAGGCAGGGAGAATTGAAAAAGAAGGAAGGAAGGAGGGAACAGTGAAGAGAAAGAGAGGAAGAAATGGAGGGAGGGAGAATGAAGAAAAGGAAGGAAGGAAAGTGAAGAAGAGAGGGAGAAATGGAGGGAGAGAGAATGGAGAAAAGGAAGGAAGGAAAGAAAGAAAAGTGAAGAGGGAGAGAGAAATGGAGAGAGGGAAAAGAAAAGAGGAAGGAGGAAGGAAGGAAGGAAGAAAAGTGAAGAAGAGAGGGAGAAATGGAGGCAGGGAGAATGGAAGAAGGAAGGAAGAAACGAATAGTAAAGAGAGGGAGAAATGGAGGGAGAATGAAGAAAAGGAAGGAAGGAAAAGTGAGGAAAGAAGAGGGAGAAATGGAGAGAGGGAGAATGGAGAAAAGAGGAAGGAAGGAAGGAGGAAAGGAAAAATGAAGAGAAAGAAAGAAAAAGAAAGGATTAGAGTTAAGCAAAGATGAAACCTGCAGTGTGAAGAAAATGCCAACCTTGGCATAAAATGTAGTTCTCTTTACTTACGACCGCAAGGGAGCCCAACAATTCCATTGCTGAGCGAGACAGCGGTTAAACGAGTTTTGCCCCAAGTTACGACCTTTCTTTGCCACAGTTGTTCAGTGAATCACTGCAGTGGTTAAGTGAGGAATGCGACGGTTCAGCGAATTGGCTTCCCCATTGACTTTGCTTGTTTGGAAGGTCGCAAAAGAGAATCACGAGACATGGCAACCGTCATAAATACAAGTCAGTTGACGCTGAGCAGCCAAATTTTGATCACGTGACCGAGAAGATCTTGCAACGGTCGTAAGTGTGAACAATGGTCAGAGTTTTGCTTTTTCGGTGCTGCTGCAACTTCAAACGGTCACTAAATGAACAATTGTAAGTCGAGGACTACCTTTATGACCGGTGCACGTCAGCTCCCAGAATTCCAGAGGGTGCCTGGCTCAGGAATTCTGGGAGTTGAAGTCCACAAATCGTAAAGTGTGAAAAATGGTCGTAAGTCGCTTTTTCCAATGCCGTGGTAACTTTGAACGGACACTAACTGAACCGTTGTAAGTTGAGGATTACCTGCGATTCTCTGGGAGCCCCTTCTGACATTACAGACTCCTCCACAGTGGAGGGAGGGTTGAAACATGTTGTTACCACTGGTTTGCCATGCATGTGCCCACTCGCTTCCTGCGCCGCTTTCACTCATGTACCCGGCCTTCCGCGCATGCGACCGGCATCAAAAACATGCCTAAATAGAGTGACAAAGAGCTGGGACCTGTGGAATTTCTGCTACCGGTTCGAGAACGGGTCTGATCCGGCTGAATACCATCCCTACTTCTGAGCAGGAAATTGAGGAAGATGGGCTGATCTAATCCTGATTAAAGAAACCTGATGCTTCAGCTAGCAAACTTTATACGTAGCAAATACCAGTAGTAAGCCTCCCTTTTTCTCTGGGATAGAGAGAAGCTAGTGGCTCCATCCTAAAAGTGGCAAATCCTCAATTTACCAAGATTCATTTAGCGACCGTTCGGGGTTACCACAGCAGTGGAAAACATGACTTGTGACCGGGTCCTTGCACTTTCGGCCGTCACAACGTCATGAATTCGGGCACATAGCTGTTGGCATGTAACAGGTAGTCCTCGCCTTACGACCACAATGGAGCCCAAGATTCCTGTTGCTCAGGGAAGCGTTTGTTAAGTTAGCTTTGCCCCGTTTTACTACCTTTCTTGCCACCGTTGCTAAGTGAATCACGGGCGCCGTTATGTTAGGAACATTGTTAAGTGAATCTGGCATCCCCCAATGGTTTTGCTTGTGAGATGGTCGCAAAAGGGGGTCGCCTGACCTTGGGACACAGCAATGGTCGTAAGTATGAAGCAGCTGCCAAGCGCCTGAATTTTGATCACGTGACTATGGGGATGCTGCAAAGGTCATAACTGTGAAAAATGGTCATAAGTCACCTTTCTCAGGACCGTTGTAAGTTTGAACAGTCACTAAATGAACGAGGACTACCTGCCTTTATGCCAGTTTCAGCATCCCCACTTGTGACCTTCTGCGAAGCAAAGTCAAAGGGGGAAGCCGAATTCACTTAAGGACCATGTGATGCACTTAACAACCATGTGATTCATTTAACAACCATGTGATTCACCTAACAACCACAGGGATTCACTCAACAACATTGGCAAAAAAGGTTGCAACATCAGACACAACTTTGGTTAGCAATTGGAATTTTAGTCCTAATTCTGGTTGTAAGGGGATGGCTACCTATAATTACATTTTAGGTACAAAACATTAAATATTACAGGCTTTCCAGACTTACGACGATTCACCATTCAAAACTACAACAGCCCTTTTTCATACTTACAACCGTTAGAGCGTCCTTGTGGACATGTAATAAAATTTCGGACACTTGGTAAACTGATTCATATTTACGACCATTGCAGTACCTGTGACTGCTTTTGGGGACCTTCTGCCCAGAAAACTCAATGGGGAAGCCAGATTCGCTTAACAACCGTGTGACTCACTTAACAACCACAGTGATTCGCTTAACGGTGGCAAGAAAGGTCGTAAAATGGGGCAAAGCTCGCTTAACAAACATCTCACTTAACAACATAAGTTTGTAAGTTGAAGGGCTGCCTTTTCTGTAGCTAATATTGCAGATATTTCTGCTTCCTCATCACCCATTCATGTCATCTCATTGAAACAAGTTGCTAGACCTCAAGAGGTAGGAATTTCCTCGTTTACTTGGGTGTGATGACAGATGTGGATTGATTGTTGTTGTTAGGAAGGCAAGAAATGTGAATAAGCTTTTTGCAAGTGGCAACACCTTGAATGAATTTGTTTTTAGGTCGGAAGTGAAGCAACAGACAGTCTGATGAAGATTTACTTGCATTTATTAGCGAGAAAAGTTTGGTCAGATGACTGAGCCACTTTATGACCGTCATGCCTTATGTCCTGGGCGGGGTCCATTCCGGTCGTAACTCAAAGGCTGCCGTATTCTGGTGTAGGGCTTTGCATAAATGCTTGCCACTTGCAGGTGTGCAGTGTCACACAGCCAGTCCTTGACGTACGACCACAACCGTGCCCTGAATTTCTGTTGCTAAGCGGGGCAGTTGTTAAGGGAATCACTGCCGTGGTTAAATTAGGAACACGGTTGTTAAGTGAATCTGGCTTCCCAATTGACTTTGCTCACCAGACGGTTGCAAAAGGGAAATGCCCTGACCCCAGGGACACTGCACCCGTCATAAATGTGAGTCAATTGCCAAGCGTCTGAATTTTGATCATGTGACGACGGGGAGGCTGCAACGGTTGGAAGTGTGAAAAATGGTCACAAATCTCTTTTTGGGCTACATTTGTTAAGTGAATCATTGCGGCGTTAAAAACACACGGTTGTTAAGGGAATCTGGCTTTGCTCATCAGACGGTCGCAAAAGGGGATCACGTGACCCCAGGGACACTGCAACTATCCTAAGTACATGCCAGTTGCCAAGTGTCCGAATTCCCATCGTGTGACTATTCGGATGCTGCAATGACGGTATGAAAAATGGCCGTGAGTCACTTTTTTCAGTGCTGTTGTAACTTTGAACGGACGCTAAACGAAAGTTTGTAAGACAAAGACTTCCTGTACTTAAAGTGCTGGCCTAGGAATAGGAGACACGAGTTCAAATCCTTCTCAATTTTGTGACATTTATTACCTTGGGGCCAGCAGCCGTAGTCTTTCAGCCCAACCTCGTAGGAAATGTTCTAACCGAGGCTTCCCAAGATCCTGAAGCCAACTCCTGGTCCCGACAAAAACACCTTTTATTAATTTGCTGTGAATTCTGCTCCTTCACATCCAGCAAAGTCTTTCAAGGGAGGATTTACGGTCACATACCTTCTCTGGCTTGGAGAGCTGCCAGGCTGATCTCTGCAGAACTTGGCCAGGAATATTGGAGAGTCAGGAACCAATTAAGCGAACTAATTGTCTCCTGCAAACTCCACTCCCTTTTCGCTACCTTTTTCTTTCCTCTGGGAGGGGCCATTCATCCCTGTGGCCTTACCCCCAAGTACCCGTCTGCACATCATCAAGATGAAGAGCAAGAGGAGGAATTCTGGGAGTTGAAGTCCACAAGTCTTAAAGCTGTCAGGTTTGAAGACCCTGGGTTTGTTTTTTTCCCTAAAGGGTTAGGGGTGCAAGGGTCTTGTAACTTGGCAGCTTTAAGACTTGCACACTTCAATGCCAGAGTTCTTGAGCCAAAATGACCGGAGGAGGAATTCTGGGAGTTGGAGTCCACAAGTCTTAAAGCTGTCAAGTTTGAACACTCCTGGGTTTTTTTTCCCTAAAGGGTTAGGGGTGCAAGGGTCTTGTAACTTGACAGCTTTAAGACTTGCGTGCTTCAAATGCCAGAGTTCCTGAGCCAACATTTTGGTTGCTAAGCAAGAGTGTTGTTAAGTGAGTTTCACCACATGTTACAAGTTGGCCACGCCCACCCAGTCACATGACTGTCAAGCCACTCCCACCTGGTCACATGTCTGGCAAACCACTCCTACCTGGTCACATGGCCGGCAATCCACTCCCACAAAGCAGGCCACACCTACAGAAGAGGTTCTAAAAAAGTTTTGAAACTCACTACTGCCTTGAAGTGAGGTGTATCCTGGATTAACGCAAGGAAATAAGTTGTGTCGTTGTGCCCCCAGGGGAAGGGAAGGGAAGGGAAGGGCCCCTTGACAATGGGAGTGGCCACAGGAGTGTTACATACTCATTAGTTGTGTCTACCTCATCCAAGGGAAAATGTGGCAACAATACTCCGTGACTAACGACATCTAATTGAGTAACTCCTTGATTGGCACAGACCAAACCGCCAAGAAGAAGCTATGGCTCCTCTCGGGTGTGATCTGCCCACCTTGAAGTTATTGCTCCTCGTTGAGATCTAGCTGCTTGACACGTCGGTCCCCCACCCGCCATAAATAACTTGGCCTGTTTTTAAAAGCCAGAAGCCTGCGTGGAATGAAACTCGGAAGAATATTAGGGACAGAAGGATATTCCACATCTGGAAATATGCATGATAGCCCTTGATTTACGATGATTCGTTTAGTGACTGAAGTTACAACTGAAAAAAGAGACTTTCAGATGCTCATTGCTGCAATGATCACATGGTTAGAATCCAGGCACTTGGCAACTGGCATGGACTTATGACGGTTGCAATCTCCCGGGGTCATGTGGTCATCTTTTGCGACCTTCTGACAATGGGTAAGCCCGATCTGCTGAATGACTGCATGATTCACTTAACAACGGCAGTCATTCTCTTAACCACTTAACCAAACAAGGTAGCAAAATAGGGTGCGCCTCACTTAACAATTGCCTTGTTAGCAAAGGAAGCGCCAGGTACCATTGTGGTCGTAAGCCGAGGACTATCTGTAACTGGGTGGCGGTTGTCATTTCCCAGCCGGTCTTAAGCACCTTAATACAGGTAGTCATCTTCTTAGGACCACAACGGAACTCCAGACTTCTGCTAAGTGAGACATTTGTTAAGTGAGGTTTTTGCCTCATTTTATGCCCGCCCTTGCCACAATCGTTAAAGGAATCATTGGAGTTTTTAAGTGAGTAACCCGGTCGTTATGACTTCTCAGTTGTTAAGTGAATCACCTTCCTCAATAGTAGTAACTGTAAAAGGGATCCTGGAGTCCTAGTGGACAACCATTTAAATAGGAGCCAGCCATGTGCAGCAGCTGCCCAAAAAGCCAACGCAGTTCTAGGCTGCATAAATAGAGGGAGAGAATCAAGATCACGTGAAGTGTTGATGCCGCTTTATAATGCCTTGGTGAGGCCACACTTGGAACACTGCATTCAGTTTTGGTCGCCACGATGCAGAAAAGATGTGGAGACTCTAGAAAGAGTGCAGAGAAGAGTAACAAAGATGATTAGGGGACTGGAGACTAAAACATATGAAGAACGGTTGCAGGAACTGGGTATGTTTAGCTTAAGAGAAAGAAGGACTAGGGGAGACATGATAGCAGTGTTCCAATATCTCAGGGGTTGCCACAAAGAAGAGGGAGTCAAGCTATTCTCCAAGGCACCTGAGGGTAGAACAAGAAGCAATGGGTGGAAACTAATCAAGGAGAGAAGCAACTTAGAACTGAGGAGGAATTCCCTGACAGTGAGAACAATTAATCAGTGGAACAGAAGTTGCCTCCAGAAGTTGTGAATGCCCCAACACTGGAAGTCTTTAAGAAGATGCTGGATAGCCATTTGTCTGAAAAGGTATAGGGTTTCCTGCCTAGACAGGGGGTTGGACTAGAAGACCTCCAAGGTCCCTTCCAACTCTGTAATTCTGTAATTCTGTCTTCAACTTATTCTCAGAGAGCTAACCACGGACCCTCAGAGTACTAATGACCAAATGCATGCAAAGAATATAACCCCTTCCCTTCCCTTCCCCACCATTCAGTCTGAATTGAAGAAGCTTCTTGGATGAGAAGTGAAACATTTTCAAGAGAAAACCCGAGAAAGTTAAGCTATTCTCCAAAGCACCTGAAGGCAGAACAAGAAGCAATTCCCCAACACTGGAAGTCTTTAAGAAGATGTTGGATAGCCGTTTGTCTGAAACGGTATAGGGTTTCCTGCCTAGACAGGGGGTTGGACTAGAAGACCTCCAAGGTCCCTTCCAACTCTGCTATTGTATTGTTGTATTAAGACCTTGAACAGTACCACTGGTTTGCATGTGCGTGCCCACTTCGCTGGCACACATGCCCCTCCTGCTTATGCGCTTTGATAGCACATCAGTGTTGGGTTTACCGGTTGCAACGGGGCCCAGCATCCCTCACATGTAGGCGCGTAGCCTGGCTTACCTCCACGACGCCTCCGCGACGCCACTGCGGCACTCCAACTGCTTGGTGGAGCGTTGCGCAGGCACCATGTGCATAAGCACTGAAGAGCTCAAATACAGATAAGGGGCTCGGGCAGGCGAGTGGGCTCTCCGGAGCACCATACCGGAACGGTACCCGGTGCTCACGGCAGTCACCGGTACACCCGTACCAGGACGTACCGCCTGCAACCCACCCCTGTTGCACCTCCACCTTCCGCGCAGGTGGCCGGCCTCAAAAATGTGCCTAAATGGGACCGCATAGAGATGAGGCGGGTGTGGGTGGGAAGGTCCACTGGTGATTTGCGCTACTGCTTTGGGTGATACGAACCGGCTGAATACTACGTCTGCAGAGCGTGGTAACACAGACGGGGAGAAATAAAGCAGGCTTAAACACACACACACAGACACATCCTCCCTCGGCAAAGTTTCTGGGGAATCCCCCCCCCCCCTGAAGTGGGGATCCCAAATGAAGTTCGTTTTAAAAGCCGAGGGAAATTTAGTAACCGCCAGTAACCTCAGAAATATCCCCAGTGTTGCTTCACTTCCTTCTCTCCTGCTGAGTTCGGGGTGGATTCTGTTAACTAGGAGAAAAAGGAGAGAGAGAGAAAAAAGTTAAATTCTACCACTTGTGAAATCTGGAGACAAACAACTTCCTGTCAATCGTGGCTCTGCGCGGCCATTGATATTTGGAGGTAGATGGCTCTTACAATACAATACAACGCAATAGCAGAGTTGGAAGGGACCTTGGAGGTCTTCTAGTCCAACCCCCTGCCTAGGCAGGAAACCCTATACTGTTTCAGACAAATGGCTATCCAGCATCTTCTTAAAGACTTCCAGTGTTGGGACATTCACAACTTCTGGAGGCAACTTCTGTTCCACTGATTAATTGTTCTCACTGTCAGGAAATTTCTCCTCAGTTCTAAGTTGCTTCTCTCCTTGATTAGTTTCCACCCATTGCTTCTTGTTCTGTCCTCAGGTGCCTTGGAGAATAGTTTGACTCCCTCTTCTTTGTGGCAACCTCTGAGATATTGGAAGACTGCTATCATGTCTCCCCTAGTCCTTCTTTCTATTAAACTACCCAGTTCCTGAAACCTTCCTTCATATGTTTTAGCCTCCAGTCCCCTGATCCTCTTTCTTGCTCTTCTCTGCACTCTTTCTAGAGTCTCCACATCTTTTCTACATCGTGGCGACCAAAACTGAAAGCAAATATTCCAAGTGTGGCCTTACCAAGGCATTATAAAGTGGCATTAACCCTTCAGGTGATCTTGATTCTCTCCCTCTGTTGATGCAGCCTAGAACTGTGTTGGCTTTTGAGGCTGGAGGCTCTGTGGTACAGTTGGCAAGGTTTTTTTTTTCTTCCCTCGGCTTGCCGTCGGGAGCAATACAGCCGATTCCCAGAAACAGCATTTTCTAAAATGATTTTTTTTTTAAAAAAAATTGTCCTCCTTTGTCTTACATTTTGGGGTTCCTTCTTTGACCTGCCTGACGAGGGCCCTGCCCGAAAGGAGAGGAGTAAACCTGGAGGAAGAAAGGAATGTCTCAAAAAGGCCGGAGTAGATTAAGAGTAGCATGAAAGGAAAGCCGAAGTTATTGATTTAAGGATATTTACACAGCCATCCGGACACGGCAACCTTGCCAGATTGCACTGGGAGTTATTTCTGGCACGGTGTTTCTTTGGTGTCTATCCTCCTCTACCTGCCCTCCTTTCTCCAGTTTAAACAGTTACACCTGAGATACGCCTGGTTCCTGGCTTCGCCTCCAAAAGTAAAGCTTTTTTGGCCGACGAGTATTTGACAATTTCAGTCCGTCAGTCGCAGCAGTCATTAAGTGGGTTATCACCATGGTTGGGTGAACAAGGCAGTTGTTAAGCGGGCCCGTTGTTTGCTATAGGGCGTTATTTCAATAAAGGAGAATCTTTGTGGCTCAGGGGTCCTTGGAGCTCTTTAAAATCTGTGTTTTCCTTGCCGACGTTTCATGACCCAACTAGGTAACATCATCAGTGCAAGAAGGCAGGGGGGATTGCAGAGTGGAAGAGAAGGAAGAAGTGGGAGGAGGAGGCCTGGGGGTCCTTGGTGCTCTCTGAGTGTGGTTGTTTTCTTGCAGACATTTCATTACCCAACTAGGTAACATCATCAATACTACGGTAGAAGGGTGAGGGGTTGGCAGAGAGGAAGAGGAGGACTATGGGAACCTTGGTACTCTCTGAGTTTGGTACTCTGAGTTTGGTGGTTTCCTTGTAGACGTTTCATGACCCAACTAGGTAACATCATCAGGGTTAGAAAGGAGTGGGCTTTGTGAGGAGGAGGAGGAAGAGGAAGAGGAGGAGGAAGAGGAGGAAGAGGAGAGGAGGAGGACGATGACTACTGTGGGGTTCTTGGAGCTCTCTGAGTTTGATTGTTTTCTTGCAGGCGTTCCATTGCCCAACTAGGTAACATCATCAAGGCTGCAAGGGAGAGG
The DNA here is from genome assembly GCF_964273705.1 of Natrix helvetica. Taxonomy (NCBI): domain Eukaryota; kingdom Metazoa; phylum Chordata; class Lepidosauria; order Squamata; family Natricidae; genus Natrix; species Natrix helvetica. The sequence continues at coordinate 294,351,339 of NC_138552.1, forward strand.
AGTTTGAAGAAAGGAGGAGGAAGAGGAGGAGGACTGTGGGGTCCGTGGTGCTCCTCTCTGAGCTTGATTGTTTCCTTGCAGACGTTTCATGACCCAACTAGGTAACCTCATCAGTGCCAGAATATCCTTTCTTGTACTGATGAGATTACCTAGTTGGGTCATGAAACGTCTGCAAGGAAACAATGAATAACCGAGGAGCCATTATTTGCCAGAAGAGGAACATAAATGTTGGTTTCCAGCAAAGAGGTCATAAATTGCAATCATGTGACGGCGGGAGGCCGTAAATGCTAGTTGAAGTTGGTTGCCGAGTGCCTAAAATGTGGACTTGAAGGATGCAGGTTGTCCTCGACTTACAACCATTCGTTTAGTGATCGTTCGAAGTTACAACGGCGCTGAAAAAAAACCCGACTTACGAGCAGTTTTCACACCGGCAGCATTCCCATTGGTCCCGTGGTCCAAATTCAGTCATTTGGCAACGGACTCGTCTTTATGAGGCTTGCAGTCTCCCGGGAGGGGCTCGTGTGATCCCCCTTTTGCGACCTTCCGACAAGCCAAATCTACAGGGGTGGGGTGGGAAGCCAGATTCTCTTAACAACGACGGGATAAGAGTCACTCAAGGATTGTCTTGGTATTAGCCAGGGAAATTTTAGAGCTCAGCTGTGGCCGTACGTCGAGGACTGCCTCTTCCATGTGAATTTTAGACGTGCTTTGCAATTTTGAAGCTGTTTCCCCCCCCCTCGTTCTTTTTATATTTGGGGCACGGGAAGGGAAGGGACGGGATGGGGGGATTTAAGGCCTTTGAAACTCAGCGGTGTGAAGTGGAAAGTGGGTCGCCTCACAAAGGAAGGCTGTGTTGCTTTCCTTGGATAAATGGGCTCAGCCAACTGCAGAAATCCCCATCAAATGAGGGGGGGAGTTGGCAGGGCTCCTTGAGGTCATCTAGCCCAGCCCTCCTCCTGGAGGCAAACTCACTTGTTCCTCGCTGGGTTTTTATTTTTCCTCTTATCGCCTTGATTTTGCGTTTCTTGTATTGTGGCTTGCTTTGGAAACATGTTTTACCATTTGTAAATAAATGGCTGGGGGATTCTGGGAGTGGAAGCCCACCCCTCTTAAAGGATGCTGGCTGGGGGATTCTGGGAGTGGAAGCCCACCCCTCTTAAAGGATGCTGGCTGGGGATTCTGGGAGTGGAAGCCCACCCCTCTTAAAGGATGCTGGCTGGGGATTCTGGGAGTGGAAGCCCACCCCTCTTAAAACATGCTGGCTGGGGGATTCTGGGAGTTGAAGTCCTCCCCTCTTAAAACATGCTGGCTGGGGGATTCTGGGAGTGGAAGCCCACCCCTCTTAAAGGATGCTGGCTGGGGGATTCTGGGAGTGGAAGTCCTCCCCTCTTAAAGGATGCTGGCTGGGGGATTCTGGGAGTGGAAGTCCACCCCTCTTAAAGGATGCTGGCTGGGGGATTCTGGGAGTGGAAGCCCACCCCTCTTAAAGGATGCTGGCTGGGGGATTCTGGGAGTGGAAGCCCACCCCTCTTAAAGGATGCTGGCTGGGGAATTCTGGGAGTGGAAGCCCACCCCTCTTAAAACATGCTGGCTGGGGGATTCTGGGAGTGGAAGCCCACCCCTCTTAAAGGATGCTGGCTGGGGGATTCTGGGAGTGGAAGCCCACCCCTCTTAAAGGATGCTGGCTGGGGGATTCTGGGAGTGGAAGTCCTCCCCTCTTAAAGGATGCTGGCTGGGGGATTCTGGGAGTGGAAGTCCACCCCTCTTAAAGGATGCTGGCTGGGGGATTCTGGGAGTGGAAGCCCACCCCTCTTAAAGGATGCTGGCTGGGGGATTCTGGGAGTGGAAGCCCACCCCTCTTAAAGGATGCTGGCTGGGGAATTCTGGGAGTGGAAGCCCACCCCTCTTAAAGGATGCTGGCTGGGGGATTCTGGGAGTTGAAGTCCACCCCTCTTAAAGGATGCTGGCTGGGGGATTCTGGGAGTGGAAGCCCACCCCTCTTAAAGGATGCTGGCTGGGGGATTCTGGGAGTGGAAGCCCACCCCTCTTAAAGGATGCTGGCTGGGGGATTCTGGGAGTGGAAGCCCACCCCTCTTAAAGGATGCTGCCTGGAGGATTCTGGGAGTTGAAGTCCTCCCCTCTTAAAGGATGCTGGCTGGGGGATTCTGGGAGTTGAAGTCCTCCCCTCTTAAAACATGCTGGCTGGGGGATTCTGGGAGTGGAAGTCCACCCCTCTTAAAGGATGCTGGCTGGGGGATTCTGGGAGTGGAAGCCCACCCCTCTTAAAGGATGCTGGCTGGGGAATTCTGGGAGCGGAAGCCCACCCCTCTTAAAGGATGCTGGCTGGGGGATTCTGGGAGTTGAAGTCCTCCCCTCTTAAAGGATGCTGGCTGGGGGATTCTGGGAGTGGAAGTCCACCCCTCTTAAAGGATGCTGGCTGGGGATTCTGTGAGTTGAAGTCCTCCCCTCTTAAAGGATGCTGGCTGGGGAATTCTGGGAGTGGAAGCCCACCCCTCTTAAAGCATTCTGGCTGGGGGATTCTGGGAGTGGAAGCCCACCCCTCTTAAAGGATGCTGGCTGGGGATTCTGGGAGTGGAAGCCCACCCCTCTTAAAGGATGCTGGCTGGGGATTCTGGGAGTGGAAGCCCACCCCTCTTAAAGGATGCTGGCTGGGGGATTCTGGGAGTTGAAGTCCTCCCCTCTTAAAACATGCTGGCTGGGGGATTCTGGGAGTGGAAGCCCACCCCTCTTAAAGGATGCTGGCTGGGGGATTCTGGGAGTTGAAGTCCTCCCCTCTTAAAGGATGCTGGCTGGGGGATTCTGGGAGTGGAAGTCCACCCCTCTTAAAGGATGCTGGCTGGGGGATTCTGGGAGTGGAAGTCCACCCCTCTTAAAGGATGCTGGCTGGGGGATTCTGGGAGTGGAAGTCCACCCCTCTTAAAGCATTCTGGCTAGGGGATTCTGGGAGTGGAAGTCCTCCCCTCTTAAAGGATGCTGGCTGGGGGATTCTGGGAGTGGAAGTCCACCCCTCTTAAAGGATGCTGGCTGGGGGATTCTGGGAGTGGAAGTCCACCCCTCTTAAAGGATGCTGGCTGGGGATTCTGTGAGTTGAAGTCCTCCCCTCTTAAAGGATGCTGGCTGGGGAATTCTGGGAGTGGAAGCTCACCCCTCTTAAAGCATTCTGGCTGGGGGATTCTGGGAGTGGAAGCCCACCCCTCTTAAAGGATGCTGGCTGGGGATTCTGGGAGTGGAAGCCCACCCCTCTTAAAGGATGCTGGCTGGGGATTCTGGGAGTGGAAGCCCACCCCTCTTAAAGGATGCTGGCTGGGGGATTCTGGGAGTTGAAGTCCTCCCCTCTTAAAACATGCTGGCTGGGGGATTCTGGGAGTGGAAGCCCACCCCTCTTAAAGGATGCTGGCTGGGGGATTCTGGGAGTTGAAGTCCTCCCCTCTTAAAGGATGCTGGCTGGGGGATTCTGGGAGTGGAAGTCCACCCCTCTTAAAGGATGCTGGCTGGGGGATTCTGGGAGTGGAAGTCCACCCCTCTTAAAGGATGCTGGCTGGGGGATTCTGGGAGTGGAAGTCCACCCCTCTTAAAGCATTCTGGCTAGGGGATTCTGGGAGTGGAAGTCCTCCCCTCTTAAAGGATGCTGGCTGGGGGATTCTGGGAGTGGAAGTCCACCCCTCTTAAAGGATGCTGGCTGGGGGATTCTGGGAGTGGAAGTCCACCCCTCTTAAAGGATGCTGGCTGGGGGATTCTGGGAGTGGAAGCCCACCCAGCTTAAACCTGCCAAGGTTTAGATTTAGAAACACTGTTCTAAAATATTGCGACATATTTGCATCTCGCCCCTCTACAAATGTAACTCGTCGGAAACAAAGTCCATCTCCTGTCTGGGACAGTTGCCTCAAACTGACTTTGATCTGGTGAATTTTCCCCTCTCCTAATATTCCATCAGAATCGGCCTTAAATATTTATTTGGGATGTAAACCAAATTACACTCAAGCCGAGGAAAACACGATTTCCTCCTAACTGGTTCTTGCAGTAGCCGGCCATAAAGAAAAATAGCTTGTTTTTTTTTCCTGGTTATGTTAATTTTGTTTTCTTATTTTGTGATGAGAGGGTTTGGTGATTTATTCTTTCCTCCATTTGGTAGATTATTTTGTGATTACGTTATGCACCTCCGGGTTATGCATAAAGGATGGGGAGCCACATGCCTTCTCTTGGTACATAAATAAAATGTAGTAGCATTTCCTGTTTATTGTTATGGAGAGGTAGAGTGTTCATGCATAGGGAGGCTCTCTGGGTGTTTTTTTTAAACCCCTGGCAGGGTTTGTTACTCACCCAGTTGTCTTTCATGCCTAAAGTGGGGCTAGAACTCACTATCGCCTGGTGATTGGCCCAAAGTCACCCATCTGGCCTTAATGGCTAAGGCAGGACTAGAACTCACTATCTCCTGGTGATTGGCCCAAAGTCACCCAGCTGGCTTTCATGGCTAAAGCAGGACTAGAACTCACTATCTCCTGGTGATTGGCCCAAAGTTACCCAGCTGGCTTTCATGGCTAAGGCAGGACTAGAACTCACTATCTCCTGGTGATTGGCCCAAAGTCACCCAGCTGGCTTTCATGGCTAAGGCAGGACTAGAACTCACTATCGCCTGGTGATTGGCCCAAAGTTACCCAGCTGGCTTTCATGGCTAAAGCAGGACTAGAACTCACTATCTCCTGGTGATTGGCCCAAAGTTACCCAGCTGGCTTTCATGGCTAAGGCAGGACTAGAACTCACTATCTCCTGGTGATTGGCCCAAAGTTACCCAGCTGGCTTTCATGGCTAAGGCAGGACTAGAACTCACTATCTCCTGGTGATTGGCCCAAAGTTACCCAGCTGGCTTTCATGGCTAAGGCAGGACTAGAACTCACTATCTCCTGGTGATTGGCCCAAAGTCACCCAGCTGGCTTTCATGGCTAAGGCAGGACTAGAACTCACTATCGCCTGGTGATTGGCCCAAAGTTACCCAGCTGGCTTTCATGGCTAAAGCAGGACTAGAACTCACTATCTCCTGGTGATTGGCCCAAAGTTACCCAGCTGGCTTTCATGGCTAAGGCAGGACTAGAACTCACTATCTCCTGGTGATTGGCCCAAAGTCACCCATCTGGCCTTAATGGCTAAGGCAGGACTAGAACTCACTATCTCCTGGTGATTGGCCCAAAGTCACCCAGCTGGCTTTCATGGCTAAAGCAGGACTAGAACTCACTATCTCCTGGTGATTGGCCCAAAGTTACCCAGCTGGCTTTCATGGCTAAGGCAGGACTAGAACTCACTATCGCCTGGTAATTGGCCCAAAGTTACCCAGCTGGCTTTCATGGCTAAGGCAGGACTAGAACTCACTATCTCCTGGTGATTGGCCCAAAGTTACCCAGCTGGCTTTCATGGCTAAGGCAGGACTAGAACTCACTATCTCCTGGTGAAATAAATACCTCAGACGACAAATGATTAAATTAGAGGGAGGGGAAATAAGAAAATATGAAAATGTCAACATACAGGCGGAAAAATGATATGAATTGACAAACGTTAAATAGCATCTATAAGAATGTATATCTAAGAATGAATTTGAAAGGAAAAATAAAAAAACTTTCGACACAGAATCGGATGGGATTTCAGAGAGTTGGCAGGGCGACACCAGGTTTACCCTCAAGGTCGTAAATGGGTAATCATTAACCATTTACCGCTACAGTTGCAGCCCCAGGTCATTCGCCCGAAGTCACCCAGCTGGCTTTCATGTCCAAGGCAGGACTAGAACTCACTGTCTCCTGGTGATTGGCTCAAAGTCATCCAGCTGGCTTTCATGGCTAAGGAGGGACTAGAACTCACCGTCTCCTGATCATTGACCCAAAGTCACCCAGTTGCCTTTGATGCCTAAGGTGGAACTAGAATTCACTACCTCTTACTGACTGGATCAAAGTCACCCAGATTATTGACCCAAAGTCACCTTTCATGTCTAAGGCGGGACTAGAACTCACCGTCTCCTGGTGATTGGCCCAAAGTCATCCAGCTGGTTTTCATGGCTAAGGAGGGACTGGAACTCACTCTCCTAACTTTCTAGTTTAGGCTAGCCTTGGCTTAGCCATTAGATCAAACTGGCTCTCTTCAATAGAAGAGTAAGGTTCTGCATTTAGGCAACAAAAACGGAATGCACAGGTACAGTATAGGTGGTACCGTGCTCAATAGTAGTAACTGTGAGAGGGATCTTGGAGTTCTAGTGGACAACCATTTAAATAGGAACCAGCCGTGTGCAGCAGCTGCCAAAAAAGCCAACACAGTTCTAGGCTGCATCAACAGAGGGAGAGAATCAAGATCACGCGAAGTGTTAATACCACTTTATAAGGCCTTGGTAAGGCCACTTGGAATATTTGCATTCAGTTCTGGTCGCACGATGTAAAAAAAGATGTGGAGACTCTAGAAAGAGTGCAGAGAAGAGCAAGAAAGAGGATTATGGGACTGGAGACTAAAACATATGAAGAACGGTTGCAGGAACTGGGTATGTTTAGCTTAAGAGAAAGAAGGACTAGGGGAGACATGATAGCAGTGTTCCAATATCTCAGGGGTTGCCCCAAAGAAGAGGGAATCAAGGTATTCTCCAAGGCACCTGAGGGCAGAACAAGAAGCAATGGGTGGAAACTAACCAAGGAGAGAAGCAACTTAGAACTAAGGATAAATTTCCTGACAGTTAGAACAATGAATCAGTGGAACAGAAGTTCCCTCCAGAAGTTGTGAATGCCCCAACACTGGAAGTCTTTAAGAAGATGTTGGATAGCCATTTGTCTGGAACGGTATAGGGTTTCCTGCCTAGGCAGGGGGTTGGACTAGAAGACCTCCAAGGTCCCTTCCAACTCTACTATTGTATTGTATTGTAACTGAAGGGATCTTAGAGGTCATCTAGATCTTCTCCCAGGAGAGGATCCACCATGCTATGAAATGCCTGTTTTTATCTGTGTATTGTTTTTATTGATTATTGTATGCCATCCAGAGCCTTACTGTGAGATGGGTTACTATATATACGTTTGAATACGTGTGTGTGTGTCATTGACTTACAACTGCAACGGAGACCAGAATTTCAGTTGTTGAGGGAGGCGTTGTTAAGTGAGTCACATCGGATTTTACAACCAGTTTTTGCCAACTTTGTTCCGGCCCGTTTCATGATCTCTTTTGCCATGGTTTCGGGGCAAATCACCTGCCGTTGTTAAGTGAATCATGCGGTTGTTAAGCCGACATATCTTAAAGTCTGCTGTCGACATTGTGATGGACGAACCCAACCGAAGCAAGCCCGATCGAGATAATCCAGTCTCTAATGCTAAATTTTATTGAGTACATCATAATTGGCAAAGATGAGGGCAAAACCAGATCTAACAAATTCCTGTGCAAACAAGCATAATTATAGATTCTACTTCCACCTATTAGGCGAGGTCACATTGACCAATGGAATTTCTTGATATTGTTGGGAGAAAGTCTGGTAAAAGCCCTGGAAAACCCCTGATGAGGTGTCCTTGGTTCCCACTCCTGGCATCTTGATGTCTGAAATCAAATTTCTATCTACCGCCACCCCCCAATAGTCCTTTGGCAAGCTGAGAAGTGATAATAGTTGCAACCCCAAAAGCGTCTTTTGAAGCTTGACATCTGCTGGCTGGGGAATTCTGGGAGTTGAAGTCCACCCATTTTAAAGCATGGTGCATGGGGAATTCTGGGAATTGAAGTCCCACCCATCTTAAAGGATGCTGGCTGGGGAATTCTGGGAGTTGAAGTCTTGTCTATTTTAAAGCATGCTGGCTAGGGGATTCTGGGAGTTGAAATCCACCCATTGTAAAGCATGCTGGCTAGGGAATTCTGGGAGTTGAAGTCTTGTCTATTTTAAAGCATGCTGGCTAGGGGATTCTGGGAGTTGAAATCCACCCATTGTAAAGCATGCTGGCTGGGGAATTCTGGGAGTGGAAGTCCACCCCTCTTAAAGCATTCTGGCTGGGGAATTCTGGGAGTTGAAATCCACCCATCTTAAAGCCTGCGGGCTGGGGAATTCTGGGAGTTGAAGTCCACCCATTTTAAAGCATGGTGCATGGGGAATTCTAGGAATTGAAATCCACCCATCTTAAAGGATGCTGGCTGGGGAATTCTGGGAGTTGAAGTCTTGTCTATTTTAAAGCATGCCGGCTGGGGAATTCTGGGAATTGAAATCCACCCATCTTAAAGCATGCTGGCTGGGGGATTCTGGGAGTTGAAGTCCATCCATTTTAAAGTATGGTGCATGGGGAATTCTGGGAATTGAAATCCACCCATCTTAAAGGATGCTGGCTGGGGGATTCTGGGAGTTGAAGTCTTGTCTATTTTAAAGCATGCCGGCTGGGGAATTCTGGGAATTGAAATCCACCCATCTTAAAGCATGCTGGCTGGGGGATTCTGGGAGTTGAAGTCCATCCATTTTAAAGCATGGTGCATGGGGAAGTCTGGGAATTGAAGTCCACCCATCTTAAAGGATGCTGGCTGGGGGATTCTGGGAGTTGAAGTCTTGTCTATTTTAAAGCATGCTGGCTGGGGGATTCTGGGAATTAAATCCCATCTGTCTTAAAGCATGCATGCTGGGGAATTCTGGAAGTGGAAGTCCACCCATCTTAAAGCAGGCTGGCTGGGGAATTCTGGGAGTTGAAGTCTTGTCTATTTTAAAGTATGCTGGCTGGGGGATTCTGGGAATTAAATCCCATCTGTTTTAAAGCATGCAGGCTGGGAAATTCTGGGAATTGAAATCCACCCATCTTAAAGCATGCTGGCTGGGGGATTCTGGGAGTTGAAGTCTTGTCTATTTTAAAGCATGCTGGCTGGGGAATTCTGGGAATTGAAATCCATCCATTTTAAAGCATGGTGCATGGGGAATTCTGGGAGCTGAAATCCACCCATCTTAAAGCATGCTGGCTGGGGAATTCTGGGAGTTGAACTCCATCCATTTTAAAGCATGCCGGCTGGGGAATTCTGGGAGTTGAAGTCCATCCATTTTAAAGCATGGTGCATGGGGAATTCTGGGAGCTGAAATCCACCCATCTTAAAGCATGCTGGCTGGGGAATTCTGGGAATTGAAATCCACCCATCTTAAAGCATGCTGGCTGGGGAATTCTGGGAATTGAAATCCACCCATCTTAAAGCATGCTGGCTGGGGAATTCTGGGAGCTGAAATCCACCCAACATAAAGTTGGCAAGTTTGAAAAATACTGCTCCAGATAACTTTAGCCTGCTATCCTATCTTCTCTTATCTTCTTTTTTTTTTCCTGTGAACTAAGCCTAGCCAGTTCGTTTAATCATCGCTCCGTTATCTTGATCCTCCTGGGTGTCTGTTGCAAGCTTCCGTCCGGTGGCTTCCAGAAATATTTCATATTTTTGCCTTGTCTGTTTCCCCCCTCTTCTCTCTCACCCACGTCCCTTATTCTGACTTTAATTTTGCTTTCTCCTTCTAGGCTGGTCTCTTCCATTCAAGCCGTCATGGCTACCCTCTCCGGTCTAGTTGTCATTTTCAGCTGCAAAGATGTGGTACACGACAGGTAATGAAAAAGAGAAAGAAAGAAAAAAACAGCGATAGGTATCTGAAATCCTGCTTGGACTTCGGACAGGATGCTCACCCGCCAAGATAGGAGATTCCAGAATTGGATGGGATTAGCAAAAATGTTTTAAGGATAAATCAGCTAAATGTTGGGAATGTCACCAATTGCCAGGAACGTATTATCATATGGGGTGGATGGGTAGGGACGCAAAAAGCTTATTGGGTGAAAATACAAATGTGGTTTCGAGAAAATGATACGTCAACCCGTAGAGTTTAAGCCAGAGGTATTTTTATTGGGTATTCTACCAGAGAAATAGAGTAAAGAAGATTCATATTTGACTGTACAAATAATAACAGCAGCTAGAATTGCATTTGCACAAAATTGGAAAGCAGATAAAAATCCCATGGGAAGGGGAGGTAATGAAGAAGATATTAGACTGTGCAGAAATGAACAGCTTTCCCCTTTTGGAAAGCTCTTTAATTGATTGATGAGAATTACATTGATCAAATGCTGTGCCAGCAGAAACACCTACCTACCTACTGTATTTCTCTCTCTCTCTATTTCTCTCTCTCTATCCTTCTACCTACCTACCTACCTACCTACACTCACTCACTCTCCCTACCTTCCTACTATATTTCTCTCTCTCTCTCTCCCTACCTACACTCTCTCTCTTCGTACCTACCTACTGTATTTCTCTTTCTTTCTCTATCCCTTTCTCTACCTACCTACTACCTACCTAACTACTCTCTCTCTTTCCCTACCTATCTACTGTATTTCTCTCTCTCTTTCTATTTTTCTCTCTCTATCGCTCTACCTACCTACCTACACACACTCTCTCCCTCCCTCCCTACTGTATTTCTCTCTCTCTCTATTTCTCTCTCTCTCTCTCTCTCTATCCATTTATCTACCTACCTAACTACTCTCTCTTTCCCTACCTACCTACTGTATTTCTCTCTCTCTTTCTATTTCTCTCTCTCTATCACTCTACCTACCTACCTACACACACACTCTCTATTTCTCTCTCTCTCTCTCCCTTTATCTACCTACCTACCCACTCTCTCTCTCTATTTCTCTCTCTCTATCCCACTATCTACCTACCTACCTACCTACCTAACTCCTCTCTCTCTGTTCCTATCTACCTACTGTATTTCTCTCTCTCTCTCTCCCTCCCTCCCTCCCTACACTCTCTCTCTCTTCCTACCTACCTACTGTATTTCTCTCTTTCTCTATCCCTTTCTCTCCCTCCCTCCCTCCCTACACTCACTCACTCTCCCTACCTTCCTACTATATCTCTCTCTCTCCCTCCCTCCCTACCTACACACTCTCTCTCCCTACCTATTTCTCTCTCTCTCTCTCTTTCTATTTCATCCCTCTACCTACCTACCTACCTGCACTCTCTCTCTCTCTATTTCTCTCTCTCCCTTTATCTACCTACCTACCTACACACTTTCCCTATCTCTCTATTTCTCTCTCTCTCTCTATCCCTCTATTTACCTACCTACCGAACTACTCTCTCTCTCTGTCCCTACCTACCTACTGGATTTCTCTCTCTTTCTCTCCCTCTTTATCCCTCTATTTACCTACCTATTTTTTTTTTTAAAAAATTGTCTCTTCAAAACCTCGGTGCGTCTTATACTCCGAAAAATACGGTATACCTAGGAATGAATTTGAAAGGAAAAACAAAAGACTTTTGACACAGAATCGGATGGGATTTCAGAGGGCGACACCAGGTACCCTTAAGGCCGAAAATGGGTAATCATTAGCCATTTAAGGCTACAGCTGCAGGCCCAATTTCAAAACGCCTTCCCTTGCAGAAAGTCCTCGACGTTTGCGACCACGATTGAGCTCACAACATCCGTCATTTAAGTGTGACAATCACCAAGTGACTTTCCCCCCCCCCCATTTTTTACAACCTTTCTCACCACGGCTGTTTAAGCCAGGGGTGTCCAAACTTGGGAACTTTAAGACTTGTGGACTTCAACTCCCAGAATTCCCCAGCCAGCCATGCTGGCTGGGGAATTCTGGGAGTTGAAGTCCACAAGTCTTAAAGTTCCCAAGTTTGGACACCCCTGGCTTAAGCGAATCCCTGCAGGGGTTGTGTGAGGCGCCCGGTTGGGAAGTGAATGCAGCTTCCCTGTTGATTTGGTTCGTCCGAAGGTCGCCAGAGTCGATCGCGTGACCCCCGGTGGACCACCACTGCCACCGTCGTAATTATGAGTCAGTGGCCAAGCACCTGAATTTTGATCACCTGCCCACGGGGACTCTGCAACGGTCGTAAAGGGTGAAATACGGTCAGAGTTCGCCTTTGGCAATGCCGCTGTGACTTTGAATGGTCACTAAAGGAATGATTGAAAATCATGGACCATCTGTAGCCATCTGTCTGTCTGTCTCTACCTCTCTCCTTATCTCTCACGCTCTCTCTCACTCTGTCCGTCCATCCGTCCGTCTCTCTGTCTATCTATCATCTATTACATTTACCTCCCTCCCTATCTCTCCCTATCTGTCTTATATCTATCTATCTATCTATCTATCTATCTATCTATCTATCTATCTATCTATCATCTATTACATCTACCTCCCTCCCTATCTCTCATCTATCTATCTATCTATCTATCTATCTATCTATCTATCTATCTATCTATCATCTATTACATCTACCTCCCTCCCTATCTCTCATCTATCTATCTATCTATCTATCTATCTATCTATCTATCTATCTATCATCTATCTATCTATCTATCTATCTATCTATCTATCTATCTATCTATCATCTATTATATCTACCTCCCTCCCTATCTCTCATCTATCTATATCTATCTATCTATCTATCTATCTATCTATCTATCTATCTATCTATCTATCTATCTATTTATTTATCATCTATTATATCTACCTCCCTCCCTATCTCTCCCTATCTCTTATATCTATCTCTATCTGGCTGGCTGTCAGTCTATCTATCTATCTATCTATCTATCTATCTATCTATCTATCTATCTATCTATCTATCTATCTATCTATCTATCTTATATAGACATTGAATAAATTACAGAACAAAACATTGAAACGACAAGAGTTATTAAATTTAAAAATTCAGTTTAGTTTATATACTCTGAAAAGAGTGCAGAGAAGAGCAAGAAAGAGGATTAGGGGACTGGAGACTAAAACATATGAAGGACGGTTGCAGGAACTGGGTATGTTTAGCTTAAGAAAAAGAAGGACTAGGGGAGACATGATAGCAGTCTTCCAATATCTCAGGGGTTGCCACAAAGAAGAGGCAGTCAAACTATTCTCCAAGGCACCTGAGGGCAGAACAAGAAGCAATGGGTGGAAACTAATCAAGGAGAGAAGCAACTTAGAACTGAGGAGAAACTTCCTGACAGTTAGAAGAATTAATCAGTGGAGCCACCCAGAAGTTATGGGTGCTCCATCACTGGAGATTTTAAGAATAGACTGGACAACCATTTGTCTAAAATGGTATAGGGTGTTGGGCTAAAAGACCTCCATGGTCCCTTCCAGTTCTGTTATACTGACCTACGTGCAGTTTGCTTTGTTTTGCTAGCAAATGTAAACCTTTTTTTCTCACAGGAACAATACACACATTTGTTGCATCGCTCACAAAAAAGCTACGTTCTGTGTGTGCAGAGTTCATCAGAGGCTTCTGGCAGAGCTGTCTGAGGGCAGCAGGCAGATAGCATCAAGGAAAGAGCGTGCGATGAACACAGGCGAGGCATTTCACTGGAGAGACGAAAACTATGCTGGATCTAGGACGGTAGTTAGATATAGATATAGATAGATAGAAAGATAGAAAGATAAAAAAATGGAAAGATAGATAGATAAATAGATAGATGATATAGATATAGATAGATAGAGATAGAAAGAGATAGATAGATAGATAGATAGATAGATAGATAGATAGATAGATAGATAGATAGATAGATGATAGATAGATAGATAGATAGATAGGTATAGAGATAGATAGATAGATAGATAGATAGATAGATAGATAGATAGATAGATATAGATAGATAGAGCTAGAAAGAGATAGATAGATATAGATATAGATATAGATAGAGCTAGAAAGAGATAGATAGATATAAATAGAGATAGAGATAGAAAGAGATAGATAGATGATAGATAGATAGATAGATAGATAGATAGATAGATAGATAGATGGTAGATGATAGATGATAGATGATAGATGATAGATGATAGATGATAGATAGGTATAGAGATAGATAGATAGATAGATAGATAGATAGATAGATAGATAGATAGATAGATAGATGATAGATGATAGATAGGTATAGAGATAGATAGATAGATAGATAGATAGATAGATAGATAGATAAAGATAGATATAGATATAGATATAGATGTAGATAGATTAGATAGATAGATAGATAGAGAGAGAGAGAGAGAGAGAGAGAGAGAGAGATAGGTATAGGTATAGATGGATAGATAGATAGATAGATAGATAGATAGATAGATAGATAGATAGATATAGATAGATAAAGATAGATAGATAGATAGATAGATAGATAGATAGATAGAGAGAGAGAGAGATAGATAGATAGATAGATAGATAGATAGATAGATAGAGATAGATAGATAGATAGATAGATATAGATAGATAGATAGATAGATAGATAGATAGATAGATATAGATATAGATATAGATATAGATATAGATAGGTAGGTAGATAGATAGAGATAGATAGATAGATAGATAGAGAGATAGAGAGAGAGAGAGATAGAGATAGATAGATAGATAGATATAGATAGATAGATAGATAGATAGATAGATAGATAGATAGATAGATAGATGATAGATGATAGATAGATAGATAGATAGATAGATAGATAGATAGATAGATGGATGATAGATAGATAGATATAGATAGATAGCCAAAAGCCAACATGGGTTTGTCAAAAACAGATCACGCCAGACTAATCTTATTGCATTCTTTGACAAAGTGATAAAATTAGTGGACCAGAGGAATGCTGTCGATATAGTTTACTTGGACTTCAGTAAGGCTTTTGATAAGGTAGACCATAACCTACTACTAGATAAAGTAGAAGAATGTGGGTTAGACAGCACCACCACCAGATGGATTCGTAACTGGCTGACCAACCGCACTCAACGTGTAGTTCTCAATGGAACTGCATCTACATGGAGGGAAGTATGCAGTGGAGTACCCCAAGGCTCTGTTTTAGGCCCAGTACTCTTCAACATCTTCATCAATGATTTGGATGAGGGAATAAATGGAAACTCATCAAATTTGCAGATGACACCAAGCTGGCAGCGAACACTCCAGAAGATAGGCTTAAGATACAGAAGGATCTTGACAAACTTGAACATTGGGCACTATCTAACAAAATGAAATTCAATGGTGAAAAGAGTAAGATTGTACATTAAGGCAAGAAAAACGAATTGTACAACAGGGGTGTCCAAACTTGGCAACTTTAAGACTTGTGGACTTCAACTCCCAGAATTCAACTCCCAGCAGAGCTGGCTGGGGAATTCTGGGAGTTGAAGTCCACAAGTCTTAAAGTTGCCAAGTTTGGACACCCCTGAGGTACAGTATAGGTGGTACCTCGCTCAATAGTAGCAACTGTGAGAGGGATCTTGGAGTCCTAATGGACAACCACTTAAATATGAGCCAGCCATGTGCAGCAGCTGCCAAAAAAGCCAACACAGTTCTAGGCTGCATTAACAGAGGGAGAGAATCAAGATCACGTGAAGGGTTAATACCACTTTACAAAGCCTTGGTAAGGCCACACTTGGAATATTTGCATTCAGTTCTGGTCACCACGATGTAGAAAAGATGCGAAGACTTTAGAAAGAGTGCAGAGAAGAGCAACAAAGATGATTAGGGGACTGGAGACTAAAACACATGAAGAACGGTTGCAGGAACTGGGAATGTCTAGTTTAAGAGAAAGAAGGACTAGGGGAGACATGATAGCAGTCTTCCAATATCTCAGGGGTTGCCCCAAAGAAGAGGGAGTCAAGCTATTCTCCAAGGCACCTGAAGGCAGGACAAGAAGCAATGGGTGGAAACTAATCAAGGTGAGAAGCAACTTAGAACTGAGGAGAAATTTCCTGACAGAACAATTAATCAGTGGAACAGAAGTTGCCTCCAGAAGTTGTGAATGCCCCAACACTGGAAGTCTTTAAGAAGATGCTGGATAGTCATTTGTCTGAAATGGTATAGGGCAGTGATGGTGAACCTATGGCACACGTACCACAGGTGGCACGCAGAGCCATTTGTCAGGGCACGCGAGGCGCATGCGCGCACTGGCCAGCTGAGTTCACCTTTTTAAAAGCCATTTTTCGCCCTCCCCAGGCTCCAGAGACTTTATAGGACCCTGGGGAGGGCGAAAAGAGCCTCCCCTGCCCTCCCAGAGGGCCTCCGGAGGCTTCAGGGACCGTCCAGAGGCTCCAAACAACCCTCCGAGCAAACCGGAAGATCCTTTTGAGTGCTCCGAAGGCTTCAGGGAAGCCTCCGGACAGTCCCTGAAGCCTCCGGAGGGCCTCCGGGGGGGGGGGGAGGCCCTTTTTGCCCTCTCCAGGCTCCTATAAAGCCTCTGGAGCCTGGGGAGGGCGAAAAAAGCATGTAAAATAGGGGGGGTCGCGCATTGTGCGTGCATGCGCACTGGGGTGTGTGTCACGCATTGCATTATGGGTGCGGCACACCCGCACACGACCCCCCCTGTGCTCCCCCCACTTGTGGCACACGAGCCAAAAAAGGTTCGCCATCACTGGTATAGGGTTTCTTGCCTAGGCAGGGGGTTGGACTAGAAGACCTCCAAGGTCCTTTCCAACTCTGATATTGTATATAAGAGTACTGGGCCTAAGACAAATCTTTGTGGTACCCCACTGCATACTTCCCTCCATATGTGTGTGTCTACACACACACACACACACACACACACACGTTAGTTAGTCAGTCAAAGTTATGACAACACTGAAAAAATGTGACTTAGGACCATTTTTCACACTTATGACCCTGGACACGTGATTTACATTAGGATGCTTGTCAACAGGTTCATACTTGTGACAGTCACAGCGTCCTGGGGTGGGGGGGGTGGGGCGTCAAAAGCGTGATCCCCCCTTTCGCGACCTCCCGACCAGCCAAGTCAATGGGGGAAGAAGCCGGATTCACTTAACAACCGTGCGACCCATTTAACGGCTGCAGTGATTCCCTTAACAAGTGTGACCAGACAGGTCTGAAAGGCGGGGCCAAACTCACCGAAAAGGCACGTCTCGGTTAGCGACGGAACCTTGGGGCTCTCTAAAGCTGCTTGTCAGGACAGGCCTGAATTTCGGTATGCGAAAAGCTTGCCAAGAAATATGATTTTGGGAGCATTGCCCAACACAATTATGTAGAAACCTCTTTGTATTCTTGTGTGTGCCTGATTGAGTATTTTGGTTACATTTCCGTCTAGGACAGATTGTTTTAGAAAAGGGAAACAGGTGAATTTTGTATCTGGCTAGGTCTAATTCAGAAAACAACAACAACAACTGGAATATCAAGATATATCCTCATCTGTGGTTTAAGGATTGGGCAGCTATCATGCCACAAGCGTGTTAATATTTGCCTTAATGCAAGGGTGTCCAAACTTAGGAACTTTAAGACTTGTGGACTTCAACGCCCAGAATTCCCCAGGAATTCTGGGCGTTGAAGTCCACAAGTCTTAAAGTTCCCATGTTTGGACACCCCTGCCTTACACGGGTGGTGTAGGAGACCTGTTAATATTTGCCTTAATGCAAGGGTGTCCAAACTTGGGAACTTTAAGACTTGTGGACTTCATTTTTTTTTAAAATTAATTTTTATTGAATGTTTTAATCTTTAAAAACAGTAAAAAAGACACAACAAGGGAAAAACACACAATAAAACAAAACAAAACACGGAACACACATAACAATATAGAGTAATTTTACAGCTTTCAATATCGGCTTTCCTGCCTAGCTTTTATAATTCTCCCTTCTGCATTGCCTTCCTATTACTATAGCCTTGTCCCATGATGTAACAAGCATAGTATAAACACTTATAGTAATATTCATTGTTTGTATCTCCATCTATTTGTATTCTCCATTTCCTCTTTTGGCTTCTGATTTGTAGCCACTTGTATATTTTATTCCATACATTATAGAAGTCCGATTCTTCTCTTTCTTTTAGTTCTATTGTCATTTTGTCCATTTCTGCACACTCGAGTATTTTCCTGATTATAGTTTCATCTGAGGGTGTATTAATTTTTTTCCAATTTTGTGCGAAGGCAATCCTGGCTGCAGTGAGTATGTGTATGATTATGTATTGAAATTGTTTGTCCATTTTTTGATCCAGGAGTCCTAATAAGAATGCTTCTGGTTTGAGTTCTATTTTTTGCTCAGTAATTTCTTCTAACCACTTTCGAATTTTGCACCAGTACTTCCTTGTGATGGGGCACGTCCACCACATGTGATAAAATGTTCCAGGCTTGTGATTGCATCTCCAACAATTAGGGGATAAATTTGGGTACATTTTGGCCAATCTCGCTGGAGGCAAAAAAACAACTGGAATATCAAGATATATCCTCATTTGTGGTTTAAGGACTGGGCAGCTATTATGCTACAAGCGTGTTAATATTTGCCTTAATGCAAGGGTGTCCAAACTTAGGAACTTTAAGACTTGTGGACTTCAACTCCCAGAATTCCCCAGCCAGCCATGCATGGCTGGCTGGGGAATTCTGGGAGTTGAAGTCCACAAGTCTTAAAGTTCCCAAGTTTGGACACCCCTGCCTTAACGGGTGGTGTAGGAGACCTTAATATTTGGGAACCTGATACCTTTTGGGTTTTGAATTCGTCTCAATTCCTCTTTGACTACAGGCAGTCCTCGACTTACGAACCACAACGGAGCCCCAAGTCCCTGTCGCTAAGTGAAACATGCGTTGCTAAGGGAAACACTTCTGCCCCGTTTTATGACTTTTCAAAGTTACAAGGATGCTGAGAAAACTGACTTGGGACCTTTTTTTCCCCACACTTAACGACCGTTGCAATGATCAGAAAGTCAGACGCTTGGCAAACGGCTCATATTTATGACGGTCGCAGTGTCCTGGGGTGACGTGATCCCCTTTTGCGAACTTCGGACAGGAAAAGTCACTGTCTTGCTTACCAACAGTAATTTGGGGCTCAATTGTCATAAGCTGAAGACTACCTGTAAAAGGATAAATAATACTACATCAACACACTGGCAGGAAAGGGGAATTATGGTCCCTTTGTGACTTGTGGACTTCAAGTCCCACAATTCCTGAGCCAGTATTGATGGATGACTCAGGAATTCTGGGAGTTGAAGTCCACAAGTCACAAAGGGGCCATCGCTCCCCATGCTGGCTCAGGAATTCTGGGAGTTGAAGTCCACAAGTCACAAAAAGGTCATTGTTCCCCATGCTGGCTCAGGAATTCTGGGAGTTGAAATCCACAAGTCACAAAAAGGCCATCGTTCCCCTCCCTTCCTCTGTGGGTTAATATATATAAACCCTAGACAGAACTTAGTCATTGTATGTTACATTACATGTATGAACGACATATAAGAAGTGTGACTTGCCCCAATCTAGTCGCCCTTACCGTTCTTCTCTCCCGCAACAGGCACTGGATCGCCAGGGAATATGTCTGGATCGTGGTGTCATACATGACCTATGATATTTACGTCATGTATCTTTGCCACTGGCACAAGACAAATCAAGACAAAGGACCATCCAACGGGAAGTACTCCTGGGATAACCTCCGAAGCTTTCTCCAGAAGGAAAGGCTGATGATCACCCACCACCTCTTCATCCTCCTCATCTTAACGCCGGTCGCTGTGGTGAGGCTACCTCCTGGGGATCAAAAGGGTGGTCGAACTATAGGCCTGATGTTGGTCAGGCCATCCATGTTATTGTGAAAGATGTCAATGGAAAACAACGTGATTCCTAGTTGTTGTTGTTTTTAAAAAATCTAAAAAAGGTCCTCGGCTTACGACCACAATTGAGCCCCAAATTTCTGTTGTTAAATGAGAGAGTTGTTAAGTGAGCTTTTGCCAATTTTTATGACTTTTCTTGCCACAGTTCTTAAGTGAGTCACTGAAGCTAAGTTAGCAACTAACTTAGTTAAGTTAATTAACTAAGTTAGTTAGGTGAATCTGGCTTCCCCCTTGACTCTGTTTGTCAGAAGGTCGTCAAAGGGGATCACATGACCCCAGGACACTGCAACTGTCATAAATACAAGTCCGTTGACAAGCACCTGAATTTTGATCATGTGACCATGGGAAGGCCGTCATTGTCTTAAGTGTGAAAAACGGTCATAAGTCACTTTTTTCCATGCTGTTGTAACTTCAAACGTTCACTAAATGAACTGTTGTAAGTCGAGGACTACCTGTGGAGTCAGTCCTCGACTTACGACCACAATTGCCACTGGGATTTTGATCATAAAGTGACGTGGTCGTTAAGCGAGTCGCCGCGTGATCCGTTTTTCCCCACGATTGTTTTGCCATGGTCGCGGAGCATATTGCACGGTGGTTAAGCGAATCTGACTTTGCTTGTTGGGAGGTCGCAAAAGGGGTTCCTGTGACACACACACACACACACACCCTGGGGACACTGCGACCGTCATAAATATGAGCCAGCTGCCAGGCATTTGAATTTTGATCACGTGACTGTGGGGATGCTACAATGGTTGATAAGTGTGAAAAATAGTGGTAAGTTATGTTTTTCAGTGCCGTTGTCATTTCGAACCAGAAGTGGTTTCAGCCGGTTCGGAGCGGTTTGCTCGAACCGGTTGCTCCAACAATCGGTTGATCCTGGCCACCTGCCCTATCCTGTCCTTTATTTCCTGCTTTCTAGCTTATCTCAATTACATGCCACAACTGATCCCCCCCCCCTCCCGCTGTTCTACTTACTGTTGCTGACTTGGAAAGTAAGCAGCTGAGCTTCTAAGTCAGGGGTGTCCAAACTTGGCAACTTTAAGACTTGTGGACTTCAACTCCCAGAATTCCCCAGCCAGCTGGCTGGGGAATTTTGGGAGTTGAAGTCCACAAGTCTTAAAGTTGCCAAGTTTGGACACCCCTGTTCTAAGTGCTCCATTTTCAAGTACTTTAGGCACGTGCACCAGGGTTGATATTCAGCGGTAGCGGAAATTTGGAGTAGTTCGGAGAACTGGCAAATAGTACCTCTGGTTGGCCCTGCCCCCATCTATTCTCTGCCTCCCAGGTCCCAGCTGATTGGCAGTATTCTTCCCCTGTCATGGCCACCAAACCATGCCATGCCCCAAAAGCCACGCCCACAGAACCGGTAATAAACATTTTTTGAATCCCACCACTGATGAGCGCACGCAAAGTGTGAGCGCGCGCGCGAAGCATGCACGCACCAAAACGGTTGTTCAATCAATCAATCATTGTTCAATCAATGATTATTAAAAATCATTGTTAAAAACCATATACATATCAAAATAGATGTGCATAAATATACATATACATAAACATAGACATAGACGGAGGAAGTAGAAAATATACTGTACCATATTTAGTTAAAAAATACAAATAAAATTAAAATTCCCTTAAAAATTCCACAATAAGATGTTTGCCAGGAGGTGAAAGATGGAGCTATAAATCGGCTAAGCCAGCTAATTGGAACAGGTGGGTCTTAAGCTTCTGTCGGAAGGAGCGGAGGTCGGTAGTAGTTCTAATATCGGGGGGGAGGTCATTCCAGAGGGTTGGGCCCATCACAGAGAAGGCTCTACTCCTAGGCGCCGCCCGTTGGCACTGCTTGGCGGATGGCACCTGGAGGAGTCCCTCCCTCTGAGAACGGATTGGTCGTAGGGATGTGTGAGGTGAGATGCGATCCCGCAGGTAACTAGGTCCCATGCCATGGAGCGCTTTAAAGATAGTAACCAACACCTTGAAACGCACCCGAAAAACCACAGGTAGCCAGTGCAGCTCGCGCAGGAGTGGTATTATATGGGAGTATCTTGTTCCTCCCATGATGGCCCGCGCGGCCGCATTCTGAACTAGCTGTAGTCCTCGGGTGCATCTCAAGGGGAGCCCCATGTAGAGAGCATTGCAGTAGTCCAGGCGAGACGTCACCAGCGCATGAGTGACCGTGCGTAGGGCGTCCCGATCCAATAGGGGGCGCAATTGGCGCACCAGGCGAACCTGGTGGAACGCCCCCCTTGCCACGGCTGCCACATGGTCATCCATCGACAGCCGGGCATCAAGGAGGACGCCCAGATTGCGTGCCCGTTCCACGGGGGGCAATTGTTCGCCCCCTATGGCCAGCGATGGCATCCACTGGTTGAACCGGGGCGCCGGTAGCCACAGCCACTCAGTCTTGGAGGGGTTGAGTCTGAGTCTGTTGTCCCCCATCCAGACCCGAACGGCTTCCAAGCACCGGGACATCATTTCGACGGCCTCGTTGGGGTGGTTAAACCAACAGCCTCCGGTTTAGCATCCCACCACTGCTTCAAGCGGTTGCTAGATGAATGGTTGCAAGTCGAGGACTGCCTGCAGTGCATTGAAACTGTAAAATGAATTAATTTATTTAAATGAAAACGAATTAATACTTAAATCCTTTAAAAACTCCACTACGAGATCAATACGAGATCAGACAACACCTGGATGAAGAGATGTTTGCAATACAATACAATACAATAGCAGAGTTGGAAGGGACCTTTGAGGTCTTCTAGTCCAACCCCCTGCCTAGGCAGGAAATCCTATACCGTTTCAGACAAATGGCTATCCAACATCTTCTTAAACACTTCCAGTGTTGGGGCATTCACAACTTCTGGAGGCAACTTCTGTTCCAGTGATTAATTGTTCTCACTGCCAGGAGATTTCTCCTCAGTTCTAAGTTGCTTCTCTCCTTGCTTAGTTTCCACCCATTGCTTCTTGTTCTGCCCTCAGGTGCCTTGGAGAATAGTTTGACTCCCTCTTCTTTGTGGCAACCCCTGAGATATTGGAAGACTGCTATCCTGTCTCCCCTAGTCCTTCTTTCTATTAAACTAGACGTACCCAGTTCCTGCAACCGTTCTTCATATGTTTTAGTCTCCAGTCCACTCATCCTCTTTGTTGCTCTTCTCTGCACTCTTTCTAGAATCTCCACATCTTTTTTACATCATGGCGACCAAAACTGGATGCAGTATTCCAAGTGTGGCCTTACCAACGCCTTGAAAAGTGGTATTAACCCTTCATGTGCTCTTGATTCTGTCCCTCTGTTGATGCAGCCTAGAACTGTGTTGGCTTTTTGGGCAGCTGCTGCACACGGCTGGCTCATATTTAAATGATTGTCCACTAGGACTCCAAGATCCCTCTCACAGTTACTACTATTGAGGAAGATACCACCTATACTGTACCTGTGCATTCCATTTTTGTTGCCTAAATGTAGAACCTTACTCTTTTCACCATTGAATTTCATTTTATTAGATAGTGCCCAATGTTCAAGTTTGTCAAGATCCTCCTGTATCTTAAGCCTATCTTCTGGAGTGTTGGCTATTCCTGCCAGCTTGGTGTCATCTGCAAATTTGATGAGTTCCCCATTTATTCCCTCATCCAAATCATTGATGAAGATGTTGAAGAGTCCTGGGCCTAAAACAGAGCCTTGGGGTACTCCACTGCATACTTTCCTCCATGTAGATGCAGTTCCATTGAGGACTACACGTTGAGTGCGGTTGGTCAGCCAGTTACGAATCCATCTGGTGGTGATGCTGTCTAACCCACCTTCTTCTACTTTATCTAGTAGTAGGTTATGGTCTACCTTATCAAATGCCTTACTGAAGTCCAAGTAAACTATATCAACGGCATTCCTCTGGTCCACTAATTTTGTCACATTATCAAAGAATGCAATAAGATTAGTCTGGCATGATCTGTTTTTGACAAATCCATGTTGGCTTTTGGCTATTACTTTGTTTGCTTCTAGGTGTTCGCAAATTCGTTGCTTGATTATTTTTTCCAGAATCTTTCCTGGTATTGAGGTTAGGCTGATAGGTCTGTAGTTTCCTGGATCTGCTTTTTCCCTTTTTTGAAGATTGGAACCACATCAGCTCTTTTCCAATCCTCTGGTAGTTCCCCGGTGTTCCAGGATCTCTGAAAGATATAATTCAGTGGTTCTGAGATCTCGTCTGCTAGTTCCTTCAGAACCCTGGGGTGTAATCCATCCGGTCCTGGTGATTTGAACTCATCTAGGGTAGACAGGTGCTCACTTACCATTTTCTTCCCTATTTCAACTTGTGTTCCTAATCTGATTTTTGTGGTGCTGCTTTTGACAGGTTGGACTGTTTTATCCCTTTGTTTAAAGACAGATGCAAAAAAAAAAGAATTAAATAGTTCTGTTTTCTCCCTGTTGCTTGTCACATTTTTGCCACTTTCTCCTAGCAATGGACCAATTGTTTCCTTAACTTTTTTCTTGTATTTAACATGTTGGAAGAAGCTTTTTTGTTACTTTTTACTTTTGTGGCATGCCTTTCTTCATTGTGAGCCTTAGCTTTCCTCACTTCATCTTTACAGGCTCGGACTATGCAAAAGCTATGCAAAAGCTCCTGTTTTAAATGCTCGGGAAATGTGGCCCAACCGTTTTTCTAATGGGCAGGCAGACATTCCACCTGTGAAGTCTGCATTCTCCCGATGGATATCGAAGCAACGTCCAGTTTGCCTTTTATTTATTGGGGGAGAGGGGGCAGTTGTATAATCTTGCTAAATCAAAGCCAGCCTTCCCTCGCATTGTTGTGACCCGCCAGTGGTCAGCAGAACTGCTAACAGACTCAGATAGTAAGGAGGTTGGGGAGGAAGATGGGCCAGTCCTGGAGTCTGGGGAAGGCTCTGATGAGGGCTCTGTGTATGAGGCAGAGAGGGGGCCAGGGCCGTATGCCAGTTATCAGCTGCCATCAGAGTCAGACATCAATGAGGCAGACAAACAGCTGGAGCCTGTCCCCAGTGTGCGCATGCGCAGAGCTGCCAGGAGAAGGGAACAGCTAAGGAATAAGAGCCGACTCGGGAGTAAAGGCACAGGTGGATGGTAAATGGCCCCTCCCAGAGAGAGTAAACAGGAACGAAAGGGGAGTGGAGTTTGCAGGAGACAATTAGTTCCTTTCAGTAGGGTGAAGATCTCTTCCTGACTTCTTGCCAAGGAATTGCTGCTACAGCATGGAGTTTAGAACATATCAGCCTGGCAGCTCTCCAAGCCTGATAAAGGTCTGTGGTTGTGAAATCTCTTGAAAGACTGTTGGCCGGGACTTTGCTGCAGAGGAATTCCCTTTAAAGTGACATAAAAGGGGTTTTATTGGGACGAGGAGTCGGCTTCATGCTCATGGGAAGGTCAGAACACGCATGCCAAAGTCTCGGTGCTCCTCAATGAGACGATACTGGATCTCGGGGTCTCATTCTGTGGGTTTTCCAAGATCCGACCTGTAATCCTGGTTTGTCCTTGGTTTCGCATTGATCCCGCAGCCAAAATGAGCCCCCTTCCTTTTGCTGCGAAGGTTGTGGCTCGAAGGCTGCAGAATAGCTGTGTGCGCCTGTGTGGGGGTATGCAGGCACACGGGGCCAGGGAACCCCAAGGTGGCTGACGGGCATTGAAGCTGGTAGGCCTTGAAGATGGTATAGGGTTTCCTGCCTAGGCAGGGGGTTGGACTAGAAGACCTCCAAGGTCCCTTCCAACTCTACTCTTGTATTATATTGTAGGTCAGGCTGCAAGCAGTTTGCATCCCATCCATGGCTCTAAAACAGGGCTGTCAATCCTGTGGCCCGCGGGCCGGATGCGTCACGCACTGGCCACGCCCACGCCCAGTTTAGTGAAGAGGGGAAAAATCCCATTAGGTCATGTGATGCCGCAAATTTGACACTCCTGCTCTAAAGCATCCTTTTCCACTGGATCCTCCCTCCCTCCCTCCCTTCCTCTCCCTCTCTCTTGTCTCTCTCTCTGTCTCTCTCTTGCTCCCCCCCTCTCTCTTCCACACTCTTTCTCTCTTTCTCTGTCTCCCGCTCCCTCCCTCTCTCACCCCCTTCCTCCCTCTTTCTCTTTCCCTCCCTCTTCCTCTCCCTCCCTTTCTCTCTCTCTCCCACACTCTTCCTCTCTTTCTCTCTCCCTCTCCCTCCCCCTCTCTTCTTCTCTCCCTCTCCCTTCCTATTTTTCTACCTCCCTTTCTCTCTCCCCCTCTTCCTCTCTCTCTCCCACACTCTTCCTCTTCTTCCCTCTGTCCCTCTCCCATTTCTTCCCTCTCTCCCTCCCTCTCTTTCTCCCACCATCTTTTCCTCCCTCTCTCTCCCTTTCTTCCTCCCTCTTCCTCCCTCCTTCTCTTCCCCACTCTTCCTCTCTCTCACCCCCTCTCCCTCCCTCTGCCCCTCTCTCCCTCCCTCCCTCTCCCTCCCGCTCTCTTCCTCTTTCTCTCTCCCCCACTGCCTCCCTTCCTCCCACCCGCCCTCCCTCTCTCCCTCTCTCTTTCTCTACAGCATCTGCGAGGTGAACTCGGAGACTTTTTCGTGGGCTGCATCTTTACTGCCGAGCTGAGCACCCCGTTTGTATCCCTGGGGAAGATCCTGATGCAGGTAAGTATTTCAGACCTGGGACCTTCGTATCTTTCTTATTATTATTACTATTATTATTAACTTTAGATGCCACCCTTCTCACCTCGCAAAGCGACTCTGGGCGGCTTTCAATGAAAATGCGAAGCCCTGTTAGTCCTTAACTTTCAGCCCCAAATTTCCTTTGCCAGGCAAGGCAGCTGTTAAGCAAGTTTCGCCCCCTTTTTTTGGCCAGGGTTGTTAAGCGAGTTGCTGTGGTTGTTAAATGAGTTACGCAGTCTGTCAGCGTTGGCAGCATCCATCACATCCAGAAAGCACACACAGGTAACTGATTCAGCAGGAATTCATTAGCTTCTCTTTATATATAATATAACACATGGAGTAAATATACAATACCAAAATAGGTTTTTCCAACGTGATAGTAAATCCAAGCAAACACAGGCAGAGGACAGAATAGTTTCAGTTTCAGTTCAGAGCAGCAGACTAGTTTAGAGCTCAACATAGAGCTGCAAAGCTAAGCCACGCCCAGGCTCCTTGCTGTCTCCTTGTTGCTCACACAGCAAATACCATTTCAGTTTCCAAACAACTCTCATTGGCTGACTTAGTTGCTATGCCTGTTCATTGGCTGACCTTGTTACCATGTCTTCCAGGTCATGAAGTCTCATACACTGACCCAGTCGTTAAGGGAACCTGGCTTACCCCATTGGCCTTGCTTGTCAGAAGCTGGCCTGGAACGTTACAGATGCTGATTATTTAACAGCTGCCGTGGTTGGCTTAACTACTGTGGCAAAAAATGGTCATAAAATGAGGCGCAACTCACTTAACAACCTCGCTTCACAATGAATATTTTGGGCTCAATAATGTTCATAAGTCGAGGACAATCCATGGTAGAATTTCGGAAGCCCTCTACAGGTAGTCCTTGACTTACAGATGTTCACTTAGTGACCATTTGAACTTACAACGACACTGAAAAAGTGACTTATGACCATTGCTGTGGTTGGTTATGTGATCAAAATTCAGATGCAACTGACTCGTATTTATGACGGTCGCAGTGTCCCGGGGTCACGTGATTCTCTTTTGCGACCTTCTGGGGAAGTCAGATTCACTTAACAACCCTGTTCCTAACTTAACAACCACAGCGATTCACTTAACAACTGTGGCAGGAAAGGTTGTAAAATGGGACAAAATTCACTTCGCATCTGCTTGCCGAGCAACAGAAATTTTGGGCACGATTGGCATCGTAAGTCGAGGACTACCTTTACTAAGGCTTAAAAGGAAGCAAGTCAGAACACAAATCATACAGAGATGCAGCAGGCACCCTCCTGCCCCATGCAGGAATTAAAGAAGCAACGGTGGGAATCACTCACAGCCTTTATCTTATTTGTGGGCCAGTGTTGCCTGTCCTTTAACCTTCTCAACATTTTCTTTTGGGGGGGGTGTTGACAGCTGAAAATGCAAGATTCCCTCCTGCATAAGATCAACGGAATCCTCATCTTGGTTACGTTCTTCATCTGCCGGATCCTCCTTTTTCCGTACATGTACTGGGTTTATGGGCGACAGACGAACGTGCCGATCTACGAGGTGCCCTTCCGCATCCCTCTGCATTGCAACGTGGCCAACGCCTTCCTGATCGCGCCCCAGATCTACTGGTTTGCTCTCATCTGCCGCAAAGCGATGAGGCTCTACAGCAGTTCACCAGCTCCGGATCGAACGCGATAGCAAAAAAACACCACAAAATCCCCTTTGGAAGCAACCTGCCTTATGTTTCTGGACTGAGGGATTTGGGGGGGGAAGCGCCATTGCGGAACCGGCTGCTGTTCTTCCCAGCCGAGATGGAGGTGAATCACCTCCGCAGAGGTGCCTTCGTGGTCGCCAAACCATCACGAGCCTTGAGGTTGTATGTTTCCGAAGCTCCCCGTATCCATGCCCACTGACTGCAGCGGTGTTCCAGATGTGTTCCAGATGTTGAAAGTGGAACCTGGGACTTGCAGATGGCCAGCCCCGGAGGCCATGAGAATTCTGCAAATCTCTTCTTTTGCCCCAACATCTTTAGTTGGCGGTTTAGGGCAACGAGGTTAGAGAACACCGCACAGACTGGTTTGCACGTTGTCCTTTGATTATCCCACATCAGAGCGTGCCCTGATCTTTTTCACTTCCTCACCTTGAAAAAAATGTCTACCTTCTACAACAGGGGTGTCAAACTGGCAGCCACGGCTACCCTAGCTCCGTGAAGGGAAAAAATGTCACGAAACATCACGTGACAGCAACATGACGCGGTGAGTTTGACACCCGTGTTCTAAACCTTCTTCGATATGTTCTCTGTTGTGCCAGTTTGCTGCTGGTAAAATACGGATAGCCTATTTGGACTTCTTGAAGGCTGCCTAGATTTTACCAAAAGTGCCGAGGGATTGCGCCTGGAAAATGTTAGCCTCCCTTTTGTTTTTTGTTAAAAATACATCTCAACATTCTTGTGTTTCTCATTCATACGGATAGTCATGCTTAGAAAAAAAAACAGAAACTGGAGAGAATTGGGACCGCCATTGTCCCAAATCGTGGAAAGATTCTCACTTCGAACAGACAACATTGTCCAATGTTGCATTTTTTTGCACATTCCAAGCGCCCTTTCGATGCACAACATGGAAAACTTGGGCGACGTCAAGGTCATGTCGGAACAGGTGCCAACTTTTGAGGCGGATAACCGGATCGTGATTCAAGAAAAGGTTCAAGACGAGAATTTTTGGTGCTCCGTGTGTGTGACACACGTAAAAATCAATGAGGCTTCAACTAGTGGCGTTCCCACTGCCATCTTGATTTTTTCTGACTTTGCAGCTATTAACAGAGAAAAGAAGGGAAATTGAGAGAGTGATCTGAAGTGAAGATGAAGTTGCTGAGGATGGAACGAACTGGCTGTTCAGATCTGGAAGGGTTCTTGTAAGATTCTGTTCTGTCCCAAACATGACAAACCCTCTGTAATTAAATCAACTATTCCTTTATTAAGAACACCAGCAGCCCTGGCAAAAAGTCCCACACAGCAGGCTATCAGTGGCTGATCGGCAGGGAGATGAATAATTGTCTACCACACCTATTCATCTCTGCTCCCTGCCTTTTATCCCCAGAGCTAGGGTGGGATGTCGCTAGCAGTGGTAGCTCTTCCATCCCAAGGACCAGCCCATAGATTTCCACTGCTCGCCTCTCCTCTGCCTTCTGCGTATCTGCACATCCGGCACTGGACATAGCTGTTCCTCCTCTTCCTCATCAGCCACCTCCAGAGCTGGGGGCTGTTGACTCTCCATCTTAGGGCTGAGGGCGAATTGGCCACGAAAAATTGGACACAGCAACTTGTCCCATGCTATACAGAGAGTCCTTATTTCCATTCAGCTTTGGAAAGACAACGGGTTTTCCCCAAAATATGACCTACTCTGAAAGTAAGCCCTAGCTTGATTTTTTTACACGTGCGCCCAAAATAAGCCCTAATTAAGACCACGCCCACTCCGGGGTGCACAGCAGTGGTGGGTTCATACTGGTTCGGACTGGTTCGGCTGAATTGGTAGTGGTTTGGTAGCCTGGGTCCCTGGAACTGGCAGCGATCCAGGACTGCCATGCCCCCAAACAGGTTCTCTGGGTGGCGCCATAGGTGCCACCATGTTGTTTTTTGGTTTGCGCAGAACTCTTTTCATTGCACAAATTTAATTTCTCCCCCTTTTAAAATGTTTCGCGCATGCGCAAACCTATTTATATACCAATGCGCATGCACGTGGTAAATTGCGCACCCATCGAACTGGCAGTAATGCCAGCAGCAACCCACTCCTGGTGCACAGGTAAAAATTAAGCTAGGGTGCAGATGGTGGGGTGGTGGTGGTGGAGCTTCCCTACTACTTGCCTTCGGATAGTTGCGGCCAGGCATCGCACACCTCGGCCCATTTCTTCTGCAGCTATTCCCTGTGTCTTGCGATGACGTCAAAACCGGAATCTCCAATCCGGAGTGGTATTACTGGCTGCAGAGACCCTCAGGAAAATCTTTCTGGCCTTGCCGGGCAAAGAAGTTCTTGAAGGCCTCTGATAGTGAAAAAGAGGACTGGCCCAAGGCGCACAAGTGAGGTGAGTCAGTGGATGACATCCATGCCTCGAAAATAAGACCTGGTGCCTTTTTTTGTGGCAAGAAAATATAAAACAGGGTCAGGGGTGGGTTACGGCAGGCATTACTGCCAGTATGGTTGTTTGTGTGCCCTGCGCTGCGGTGGGTTCCATATTCCGTATACGGCGTGCGCATGCGTCATACTTGCCTGCGACGCTTCCGCAAGCCTCCGCGACGTTCCAGCTGCTCGGTGGAGCGTTGCTCAGGCGCCGAATGCGCCATGCATGTGCGCAGAAACGCCAAAGTGTTAAAGCACAGGTAAGGAGCTTGGGCGGGCGGGTAGGCCCTCCGGAGCTCCGGTATGCCCGTATCGGGGTGTGCCACCTGCAACCCCCCACCGCATGCGCAGTGCAATTACAATTGTTCTGTGCATGTGCAGAACTGAAAAACAAGATGGCGGTGCATATGGCGCTCCCTGGAGAACTGGTTCAAGGGCATGGCAGGCTTGGGTCGCTGCCGGTTCCAGGGACTCAGGCTGCCAAACCACTTTGGCCGAACCGGTACGAACCGATAGGAACCCACCACTGGATAGGGTCTTATTTTCACGGAAACACAATAGGGCGCTGCTCGCTCAAGGTCGTGGTTTTGGGGCAGGGGAGAATAGAGAAATCTTTTCCAAACATGGGTGGTGGAAACAAATTGATAGGACTTGAGGAAGCTGAAACATTCGCCTGGTTATTTGCTACTACCGATAATCCTCAACTTAACAATGATTCGTTTAGTGACTCTTCAACATTACAACGGCGCTGAAAAATGTGACACACTACCGTTTTCCACACCGCAGCGTCCTTGTGCTCACGTGATCAAAATTCAGACCTTTGGCGACTGACTCATATTTATGACGGTCGCAGGGTCCCGGGGTTGCGTTTGGTCCTCTTTGGTGAACGTCAGACCAGCAAAGTCAACGAGGAAGCCAGATTCACTTAACAACGCATTCCTAACTTAACAACGGCAGCGATTCACTGGGCAACCGTGGGAGGAAAGGTCGTAAAATGGGGAAAAACTCACTTAACAACTGTCTCGCTGAAAAGTGGGAATTTGGGGCTTTATTGTGGTTGTAAGACGAAGATTTACCTGTGTACAGTTCCATCTATGCTGCTGGAAATGTTTGAAAAAGTGCTGTTTTGAGTCGGGGGGCATTTGAATATTTACAGTCGGGTCAGGATGGCTGTCTCGGGCCTAAAATGCTATGATTTGTGCTTGAAATGTGTCCGATTAAAACCATTTTTGTCCCTAGCTTGTGTATATCACAAGAGACAACCATCTTTAAACAAGCGTTTCTCATTCTCAGCCATTTTAAGATGGGTGGACTTCAACTCCCAGAATTCCCCAGCTGACCGGCTGGGGCATGCTGGGAGTTGAAGTCCACCCATCTTAAAAGTTGCTGAGATCGAGAAATGCTGTAGACTGAGGAAATAAGTCTACATGGAGGTTTATCTTCCCTAATTCCATCTCTTGCTTAACTTATTTTGCCCATCCAAGGAACAAGCAGCTGCTGGAACCAGGTTAAATCCTGGTTTGAATGAATAAAGTTCCCCCACAGGAGCATTTCCCCCCCCCCCCGTGTCAAAGCACTCGGTGCTGTTACATCACCATACAATTTTTGTTATAACCCCCCCAAAATGCAATGTAGAAAATAATAGTATGTTCATACACTGATTCATGATGGAGAACATACAAGTTTAAGCACTGTTTTGCTCCTACCCTTGTTAAAATGTTGAACATGAGACGAAATACCAAGTACAAGCTACAGGCATTCTTCATCCTCCCTTTCTTTCTTTCTTTCTTTCTTTCTTTCTTTCTTTCTTTCTTTCTTTCTTTCTCTTTCTTTCTTTCTTTCCTTCCTTCCTTCCTTCCTTTCCTTCCTTCCCTTCTTCTCCTTCCTCCATGTCCTGCTCCCCTTTCTTCCCTTCCCTTCCTTCTCCTTGTTCCTTCTGCTTTTCCTCCATGCCTCTCCTGCTCTTTCCTTCCCTTCTTCTTTCTCTCGTTCCTTCCTCCTTTCCTCCCTGTTGCTCTCTCCTTCCTCCTCCTCTTCCTTCCTTCCCCTCCCTTTCCTTCCTCTCTTCCTCCTCCTCCTTTCTTCCGTGTACTCTCTTTCCTTCTCCTTCTGTAGTAATGGAAATTTTGGGTTTAGTTGTGGTTGTAAGTCAAGAACTTCTCTGCTGCCACCCCCTCCTGAACTTCTTTCCCTTCCTTCCCTTTCTTTCTATTCCTTCCTTGTTCTTTCCTCTGTCTTTTCTTCCTTTCTTTCCCTTCTGTCCTTTCCTCTTTCCTCCTACTTTTCTATCTTCCATTCCTCCCTCCCCTTCTTCTCCCTCTTTTCTTCCTTCCCTTTCCTTTCCCTTCTCCTTTCTTTCCTCTTCTTTCCTCCCACTTTTCTATCTTCCATTCCTCCCTCCCTTTTCCTTCCCTTCTGTTTTCCACCCTCTTTTTTTCATTCCCTTTCTTTCTCCCTTCTCCGTCCTTTCCTCTTTCCTCCCACTTTTCTATCTTCCATTCCTCTCTCCTTTTTCCTTCCCTTCCCTTTTTTCCTCCTTCCCTTCTCCTTCCTTTCCTCTTCCCTTTCCCCCTCTTTTCTATCTTCCATTCCTCCCTCCCTTTTCCTTTCCTTCCATTTTCCTCCCTCTTTTTTCCTTTTGTCCCTTCTCCTCCATTCCTCTTCCCTTTCCTCCCACTTTTCTATCTTCCATTCCTCCCTCCCTTTTCCTTCCCTTCCTTTTTCCTCCTTCTTTTCTTCCTTCCCTCCCCTTCTCCCCCATCCCTCCTCTCACTTTTCTATCTTCCATTCCTCCCTCTCTTTTCCTTCCTTCTGTTTTCCTCCCTCTTTTCTTCCTTCCTTTTCCATCCCTTCTCCTCCCTTTCCTCTCCTCCCACTTTTCTATCTTCCATTCCTCTCTTTTCCTTTCTTTCTTCTTCCTTCCCTTTCCTCTCCTTTCTTTTTTCTTCTCCTCCTCCCTCCCTCCCTCCCCTCCTTCTCTTTCTCCTTTGATGACCATCTGCTGGGAAGTCTCTGGCTTCCTTGGCCAGTTATTGGACAAACAGGAAACAAACTACTGGATGAGACTGGGCAGGGGTCTCATCCGACAGGGCATAACTTCTGTTGTTCTTAAAATGAATGCTTTGTCCTAACGCCCCCTGGCGAAAGCTCCTGTGTCTGCTATACTTATTTTCCTCTTCCTGTGATGGGTGTACAACTTGTTGTTGTTGAAAGCAAGCTGGACCTGTTGATGCTTGCAATGGATCACAAAAGCCCCATTTAAGAGTGCTGTTTAACCACTTTAAAGTGGTGGGAACAAATTAAAGGTGAGGAAGACTAAAAGGTAATAACTTAGAAGGATTAATCTCTCATGCCATTAACAGATCTTCACATTCCCGAAGAATATTGAGAAAAATTGAGGAAGGGGAAAAGGGTGGGGGTCCTTGGTGTTCTCTTTGAGTTTGCTTGGTTTTCTTGCAGACGTTTCATTACCAAACTAGGTAACGCCGTCAGTGCTACAAGGAAGGAAGGATGTCTTTTTGAACCTTTCGGGGGGGGGGGCAAAAAAATGTGACCATTTGATTTTTTTAAAAAAAAAACCATTGGTCAGTTCCGATGTCTGAAATCATTTGGAGCGACTTGCCAAGGCATACAACCAGTTTGCGTTGATATTACATTGGCCGGATATCAGGTTGTACACAAAAAAATGTGACTTTAAAAATATATATTACGAAATAGCCCTGAAAAATAGAGGAGTAATTAACGCAAGAAATTGTGAGCTCAGATTCTGCTTTAGCTATGAAAGCTGGCTGGATGATTTGGGGCCAATGACCAGGAGACGGTGAGTTCTAGTCCCGTCGTAGGCATGAAAACCCGCTGGGGGAGTTTATAAGCCACTTCTTCTCTCTCAGACCAACCTACCTTATAGGGTTGTTGTGGGGCAGGAAGGAAATTATGTATGTTCACCATCTTGAGTTCTGACTTAGCTATGAAAGGTAGCTGGGTGTCTTTAAGCCGATCATCGGGAGACGGTGAATTCTAGTCCCACTTTAGGCATGAAAACTGGATGACTTTCAGCCAATCACCAGCAGATGGTGAGTTCTAGTCCCGCCTTAGGCATGAAAACTGAGTGACTTTCAGCCAATCACAAGATGTTGAGTTCTAGTCCCGCCTTAGGGCATGTAAACTGGGTGACTTTCAGCCAATCACCAGCAGACGGTGAGTTCTAGTCCTGCCTTAGGTATGAAAACTGGGTGACTTTCAGCCAATCACCAGGAGAGGGCGAGTTCTAGTCCCGCCTTAAGCATGAAAACTGGGTGACTTTCAGCCAATCACAAGATGTTGAGTTCTAGTCCCGCCTTAGGGCATGTAAACTGGGTGACTTTCAGCCAATCACCAGCAGACGGTGAGTTTTGGTCCCGCCTTAGGCATAAAAAGCAGCTAGATCTCAGGCCAACCTACCTCGCAGGGTGGTTGTTGTGTGGAAAATAGGAAGAACATGTGTTAGATATGTTTACGCCTCGAGTTTTTGTAAAAACAACAAAGGCAGCAAACAAATAAATAATAAATGTCATTATGGATTGCCTGGGTTTCCAATTGCACTGGATTGTTGCAACCTTGCACACAACTCGGGCCCTTGATCTTTGGCAACTAATAAAAAAAGCAATTTCAATGAAGAAATGGTGCTTAGTTTTTTTGCAGGCTTCCTTCATTCTTTGATTTCTCTTGCCACCTGATAGTGCTCCGAAAATCCAGAAACATTAAATACAGTAGTGGCCAAAATTGTGGAAACCTTTTAAGAAACGTGTACAGTATGTTTGAGG
The DNA here is from genome assembly GCF_964273705.1 of Natrix helvetica. Lineage (NCBI taxonomy): Eukaryota > Metazoa > Chordata > Lepidosauria > Squamata > Natricidae > Natrix > Natrix helvetica. The sequence continues at coordinate 294,386,372 of NC_138552.1, forward strand.
TTTGATGGCTAATAACACCCCTTTTTTGGGGGGGGGAGTAATACCATACAATTATATATCAACGGAAAGACAATTTAATCAAGAACGCAATGCAATAACTTTTATGAAGTATTTGCTTTTAGAATAGCAGTTGTAAAGAAAAGGAGGGACCTTGGAGGTCTTCTAGTCCAACCCCCTGCCTAGGCAGGAAACCCTAGGTCTTCTAGTCCAACCCCCTGCCTAGGCAGGAAACCCTATACCGTTTCAGACAAATAGCTATCTAACATCTTCTTAAAGACTTCCAGTGTTGGGGCATTCACAACTTCTGGAGGCAACTTCTGTCCCACTGATTAATTGTTCTCACTGTCAGGAAGTTTCTCCTCAGTATTTCTCCTCAGCTTTCTGGGCGACCAGTCAACCCTTTGCACCACTGCTTTAATTTTATTACGTTTTACAAGTTATAAACACCGTCAACATAAAATGGAGCTTGCTCAGAGGCTGAAATAGACCAAGTAAATGAGAGGAAGAGTGGGAAGTAGAGGAGAGAAGGGAAGAAGAGAGGGTAGGAGAGGGGGGAAAGGGACGAGGAGGGAAAGGGGAGAGAGGAGGAGAGGAAGGGGAAGGAGAGAAGGGAAGGATGACAGAGGGAAGAAAGGACGTAGAGGAGGGGAGAGAGGGAGAAGAAAGTGATGGAAAAGGTACAACTATGGTCTATGGAGAGCGGAAGAGCCAATAATCGTTTTTGGGAGTTGATGGTAAGATGAATTGATGTAAATATTTAATAATATAATGTTGGTTATGTAACAGTATACATGTGGTTATTCGTTACGAAAATGGAAAAATAAAAAACTTTTTAAAAAAGTAATATTTTACATCGCTTTCTGGGCGACCAGTCAACTCTTTGCACCATTCCTTTAATTTTATCACGTTTTACAAGCTCACTAAACAAAAGGACATAAAAAAAAAACCAACCAAGTTGATAAGAGCTCACATAACACCCTAACAAAAGTCCTCCTCTTCGCTGCAACACATGACATCAAAAGATGAATCCTACTGTGATGATTGGCTCATTGCCAAACCAAGATGACACCTGATTGGCTCTCTAAGCATTCATGCTCACTGCCTACCATTGGATGATGTAAAGCTACCTGATATCAACCTAAGCAAGTTGCACTTCCTTTTTCTGGTTATTTGGCTATAACTTCATAGAATACAGATAATTGAACAAACCTGGTTGCGTTACATTCTTGATTAAATTATATTTCCACCGATTTGGTACTACTCCTAAAAAAGGTGTTATTAGCCATCAAAGGTTCTTGTAACTTGACAGCTTTAAGACTTGCACACTTGTTTGAACACCCCTGGGTGTTTTTTTCTAAAGGGTTAGGGGTGCCAGGGTCTTGTAACTTGACAGCTTTAAGACTTGCACACTTCAATGCCAGAGTTCCGGAGCCAACAGGACTGAGGGAGGAATTCTGGGAGTTGAAGTCCACAAGTCTTAAAGCTGTCAAGTTTGAACACCCCTGGGGTTTTTTTTCCCTAAAGGGTTAGGGGTGCAAGGGTCTTGTAACTTGACAGCTTTAAGACTTGCACACTTCAATGCCAGAGTTCCTGAGCCAATATGACTGGAGGAGGAATTCTGGGAGTTGAAGTCCACAAGTCTTAAAGCTGTCAAGTTTGAACACCCCTGGGGTTTTTTTTTCCCTAAAGGGTTAGGGGTGCCAGGGTCTTGTAACTTGACAGCTTTAAGACTTGCACACTTCAATGCCAGAGTTCCGGAGCCAACAGGACTGAGGGAGGAATTCTGGGAGTTGAAGTCCACAAGTCTTAAAGCTGTCAAGTTTGAACACCCCTGGGGTTTTTTTTCCCTAAAGGGTTAGGGGTGCAAGGGTCTTGTAACTTGACAGCTTTAAGACTTGCACACTTCAATGCCAGAGTTCCTGAGCCAACATGACTGGAGGAGGAATTCTGGGAGTTGAAGTCCACAAGTCTTAAAGCTGTCAAGTTTGAACACCCCTGGGTTTTTTTTTTTCCCTAAAGGGTTAGGGGTGCAAGAGTCTTGTAACTTGACAGCTTTAAGACTTGCACACTTCAATGCCAGAGTTCCTGAGCCAACATGACTGGAGGAGGAATTCTGGGAGTTGAAGTCCACAAGTCTTAAAGCTGTCAAGTTTGAACACCCCTGGGGTTTTTTTCTCTAAAGGGTTAGGGGTGCAAGGGTCTTGTAACTTGACAGCTTTAAGACTTGCGTGCTTCAAATGTTTCTGAGTTTCTGAACCAACATTTTGGTTGCTAAGCAAGAGCGTTAAGTGAGTTTCACCACATTTTACAAGTTGGCCACGCCTACCCAGCCATATGACCAAGCCACACCCAGAAAAAAGGCCACACCCACAGAATAGGTAGTAAAAAAATTGAAGCCCACCACTGCATCAAACCTCAAAAGTACACTTTTCCCAAAAGGTTTCCACAATATTGGCCACTACTGTAATTGCAGACTTGGTGGCTAGTGGGTCCACCTTTCAGAGTGGGAAGAGGCCTAATAGAAATCTTTGTTTTCAAAATATTTCAGGGGAAAAATCTTTACTGGAATGTCCGAACTCCGTTTCAGTTGTCGAAGACAATATGAGGAACAGTTGCAGGAACTGGGTATGTCTAGTTTAATAGAAAGAAGGACTAGGGGAGACATGATAGCAGTCTTCCAATATCTCAGGGGTTGCCACAAAGAAGAGGGAATCAAGCTATTCTCCAAGGCACCTGAGGGCGGAACAAGAAGCAATGGATGGAAACTAATCAAGGAGAGAAGCAACTTAGAACTGAGGAGAAATTTCCTGACAGTTAGAACAATTAACCAGTGGAACAGCTTGCCTCCAGAAGTAGTGAATGCTTCAACACTGGAAGTCTTTAAGAAGATGTTGGATAGCCATCTGTCTGAAACGGTATAGGGTTTCCTGCCTAGGCAGGGGGTTGGACTAGAAGACCTCCAAGGTCCCTTCCAACTCTGCTATTGTATTGAATTAATGAAAAGAAGGACTAGGGGAGACATGATAGCAGTCTTGCAATATCTCAGGGGTTGCCACAAAGAAGAGGGAGTCAAGCTATTTTCCAAGGGACCTGAGGGCTGGACAAGGAGCAATGAGTGGAAACTAATCAAGGAGAGAAGCAACCTGGAACTAAGGAGAAATTTCGTGACAGTTAAAACAATTAATCAGTGGAACAGAAGTTGCCTCCAGAAGTTGTGAATGCCCCAACACTGGAAGTCTTTAAGAAGATGTTGGATAGCCATTTGTCTGAAACGGTATAGGGTTTCCTGCCTAGGCAGGGGTTTGGACTAGAAGACCTCCAAGGTCCCTTCCAACTCTGCTATTGTATGGAAGGAAGGAAGGAAGGAAGGAAGGAAGGAAGGAAGGAAGGAAGGAAGGAAGGAAGGAAGGAAGGAAGGAAGGAAGGAGGGAAAGACCTACTACCCAGCTAGGCAGACTCAAGCACCTGAGGGTAAAACAAGAAGCAATGGGTGGAAAATAATCAAGGAGAGAAGCAACTTAGGACTGAGGAGAAATTTCCTGACAGTTAGAACAATCAGTGGAACAGCTTGCCACCAGACGTTTTCGCCTCCCCAAGCTCCAAGGAAGCATCTGGAGCCTGGGGAAGGTGAAAAACAGCCCCACCGGAAGTCGGGAAAACTGCTGTTTCCTGCCTCCGGAGAGTCTGTGGGGGCGGGGGAGGCCTTTTCCACCCTCCCCAGGCTCCATGAAAGCCATTCGCGCATGCTCAGGGGGCAGCGGGGGAAGGGGTTGTGTTTGCATGTGCATATGCAGGTGGGCAATATGCGGGGGAGGGGGCATTTAATAACAAGTATGGGCACGCTCCCTTTTGGCACCCGAGGGGGAAAAAAGTTTTGCCAACACTGCCCTCATGGTTATTTGGGTATCCAAAAGAAAATAAAAGACTTATTTTCGGGGAAACACAATTGTAATCTCCTCAGCCGGCCCCAACCCAACAAATAACCTTCTGAAGAAAGAGATAATAAAGGTTTATTATAGATCTTGCAAATTTCCCGCTGAGGTTTTTCTCTCCTCGGCTTGAACGCTGTTTTGGCTTCTCTCGAACCCCAACCCAGGGCCCTGCTGTCCACGCGCCTCCTAGAACCCGAATTTGGATCCTCAGAGCTTATGGAGCTTATGGAGAAGCATGGTGCGCAGTTCCTTGTTGGTGACGTTCTCCACGATGGATTCCAGGAAGTGGGCCTCGTTTGCCTTGCGCAGGGCGCTCCCCAGCGATTCGTCGAGGTCATACAGCATCTCGTACTGCGAGAGGATCTCCAAGGAGAGGAGCAGGAGAGGTTCCTCGGTGCCGTGGCTGGGCAGCATGGCGGCCACGTGAAGCGTGTGGCAGAACATCTGGATGTAAACGAAGGACAGCTCCCGGATGACGTTCTTCTCTTCCGCAGAGTGCCACTGGCCGCGGGCGATGGTCTTCACCGATCCCAGCAGATCGGATAAGCTGAGGCAGTAGAGCCTTCCTACGTGTTTCCATGCCTCCGCCGGCATCCATGTCGTGCCGCTGGAACCGCAGAGGAACTGGAAGGCCCGCAGGAGAAGCACGGACAACTGGAGATGGTAGGCAAAAGGCCGGAGGTTCAACAACGGCAAATACTGGACGTACTCCAGCGAGAAAGGTACGTAGAGGATCTCCCGTTCCAAGAGGCTTTTGATCACGTGGACAAGTCTTCTCCACTCGCTTTGGCTACACCACGGAAAGACCTGCACAAGGGCCACCAAGAACCCTTTGCTGAAGAGGTTGACTTCTTCGGGGTTGTCCACGTTAATCATGAGGAGAACGAGCATCTGCTCCCGTAGAGCTGTTGAGACACAACACGTCTCCAACCAAGCCAGCAACCCACTGCCTGGCCCATAATTTGGGAGCAGACGGCTCGTCCATTCCTCCTCCGGAAGCTTACAGACCTCGAAAAGAGTAGCCGGGACTTCGTTCTTGAAATGTTCCCCAAAGAGGTTCTTCACGCGGAGGCCGATGGTCCAGTCCAAGACGTTGATCTTCTTGTGCAACCAGGCGACCGATTGGGTCCACAGCTGCGGAGACAAGGAGTTCTTCTGGACCATAAGGATATCACAAAGCTGCGCTAGGTTGGTGACCACCAAATCTTTGGTCTCCAAGGAACACCTCTCTTGGTCTTGTGGTTGGTGCCAATATTGGCAGAACCCATCCAGGAGTTTGCAGAGAGAGAAGACGAGGGGAAACGGGTGGCAGGTATGAATCCAGCTCTGTTCCGAAGGAACTTTCAAAGCCTTGTCGAGGATCTGCAAGCAGAGCTCAATTCGGGGAGAATCTGATCTCAGAAACGGAAAGATCAAGTTTTGGATGACGTCTGGAGGAGAGAGGAGGGGACTTGCCCCACTCGGTTGCATGAGGTGAACTAGGAACTCTAAAAACTGCTCCTTCTCCTTGGGAAAAGAGAGACGGTCCCACACCGTCTCCTTCAAACATTCTAGGAGAAAGTGGACGGAGTCATCGGGTTGACCCTGAGGTTCTTGGAAGTTCAGAGCTGGGAATGAACAGAGGATCTCGGCCAAGTACTGATGGGTTCCCAAGTTGGCGATAGCTAAATTGCTGATCTTCTTGATGGTACCTTCTGGGTTGAGGACCACCAGCCGAGACACAGCAAGGATGGCTTTCTTAAAACTTTCCCCAGAGGCGCTCTTGATGATCTGGTTGAAGGCCAGGTTGAGTTCCTCCTGAAATCGTTCTGAGAACGCTACCATCACCTTGGAGAGGCCTTGTCTGCCCCACATCGCCAAAACGCCAGCAATGACCTTGTTCTTATCCGGCAAGGAAAGCTCGGTGTAACACTCAAGGATGATGATGACTATCTTGGTTTGTTGTTCTTTTTGGTTTCTGGGTGAATCCTTAGAGGATTCTAGAGATGCGACGGTCTCAAGCAACTTCAAGATCAGTTCTGGATCCTGGAAGAGTTCTTTATTCTTCACGAGGCAAGCCACCCAATCCTTGCTCAAGGCCCAGCTCTTCTCCTTCGCAAACACGGAGCACACGTCTTTGTGTCGGTCCATTTTCTTGTCAATGATCACCATGGCGACTGAGGCAACGAGATCGCCGCTGGCGCTCTTCCCCCAAGTCTCAGGGTGGACCTTCTTCAGGAGGTCTGTGATGACTTTGCCCAAATCCAACATCACTCGGGCTTGGTCGAGGTCCTCCGGACCGCAATCGGCTGACCTCTTTTGCAAAGATGCCAAACAATCGAGGAGCCGGTAGCTTTCGTAGCAGACCTGCCGTGGATCATTCAAGAAGACCTGGAGATCTGAAGACCATTCCTTCAACAAGGAGAGGAGGAAACTTAGGTTGGAGAGCACCGATTGCTTGGACAACTTGACCATGTCCAGCAAACTCATGCTCCTCTCGGCTTCCTTCACCTTGACGTCCAAATCCTTCTTGCTGTATCGGTTTTCGCCGTCACTGCTCCAGAGGGTCACCACCGAGGAGATCTTCTCCAAGTAAGCCTGAGGAGATAACACCTTCGCTTCGCACTCGGTGGTCATCAAGGCAGACAAGACATCCATTAAGTTAGCAAGGGCGTAACACTTCATCCTGGTCGATCCGAGGTTGTCTTTGATCATTTTGAGCCCTTCAGTCAAGATCGGGAGGACGAGATGGACGGCGGAGTTCTCCGGCACAGATGAAGGGCCGCTCTTGAACCTCTTGGGAGGTTGGTCCAGTTCTTCGGACTCTAAAACGTGTTGGTGGGTCACGTTTTGGAAGAGCAACACCAAGCGGTCTTCCTCGCTTCTTTTGTGCTTCAGAATCTCCCACCAAACGTCCAGGAAGAATGCGACGTCCGCCGGAGACGTATCCTTGGAGATGTACACCACGAACATCCGAAGTTCTTTTTGGCAAAGGGGATCCGGCAATGCCAGAAGCAGCTGTGTGAAAAGCCGGGGCGCGTTGACCGCCTTGAAGAGCTCGAAAAGGACAGTATGGTTGATCTCCGGGATCGCGTTGCTGACGGAGAAGAAAGCATCGCTCTTCCACCTTTCGTCAGACGGGACGCCCGAGAGGATGAGTTTGGACCAGAGGACAACGGCAGCTTTTTTCTTCCAGAGGTTGGGCTGGGGTGGATAACAGGAATAGGAGGTGCAGATCTCTTGCAGGGCTTCCAGGATGGGTTTGCCCACCACCGGCCAGTCGGATTTGGCCAGTTCGGATAACGGTTTAGGATGGCACAACTTGGATGCCAGCAGAAATCCTCCGTGCAGAATGGTCACTTCGCCGCAGATCGTCACGGGCCCTGTTGCAAAGAAGGAACAATACAGTGTGTCAGGGCTTTCTATTCTTCTACTATGCATTTTCTATTGTGGGAAAATGGGGATTGTACGGAGTTTGATGATATGTAGCCATAACAACATTCTTTCTAGAAAGCCAAGGTCATCCTTTGTCTTTGCACCTCTGCACCTGACCGGAAGTGGATGGGTGGAACTGCCAGCATGGCAGTGGGAGATTGGACCATGTGATGGACTTATGGATGTGGGGCAAGATCTTGAACTTTCAACTGGGTGGGGAAAACCGGGAAGTTTTCAGATTTGGGTTTTCCCCAGATGTGCCAACATGGCACTCTTCATCAATTGGAACTTTGAGGAATCCTTTACCTTGGACTCTGATTTACTTTTGGACGCTATTTGGAACCCTGACACGGTGAAGAGCAAGCATGGGGAACTCAAGGTTTTCTACAGGTAGTCCTCGACGTACGACCGCCGCGGAGCCCAAAATGGATGTCGCCAAGTGAGACATTTGTTAAATGAGCTTTGCCTCATTTTACGACTTTCCTCACCACATTCGTTAAGTGGATCGCTGCAGTTCTTAAAGTAGTCAAATGGTTGTTAAGTGAATCTGAAATGCCTAAGGAGATTCTCCGTCATCCGGGTCACCGTTGTCCCAAAGTTGCATTTTCAAGAGGCAACTGGACTTGTTTTTCTTTTGAAGACGTTTTGCTTCTCATCCAAGAAGCTTCTTCACCTCTGATAGGATGGATCCTTCCATTCCCCCACCATTCAGGTGAGAGCTGAAGAATCTTCTTGGATGAGAAGCGAAATGTCTTCAAAAGAAAAACAAGTCCAGTTGCCTCTTGAAAAAGCAGCTTTGGGTTACCATAATTTTCGGAGTATAAGACACACCTTTCCCCCCCAAAAGAGGGTGAAAATTTGGGGGCGTCTTATACACCCACCCATCGGCCCCCACCCTTTGGCCTCTGCCTCCCAGCAATTGACCTCCTTGGAGCGAACAGGGAAAATGGGGCTTGCAGAGGCTGCAATAGGCTATAGCAGGGGTGTCCAAACTTGAGAACTTTAAGACTTGTGGACTTCAATTCCCAGAATTCCCCAGCCAGCTTGGCTGGGGAATTCTGGGAATTGAAGTCCACAAGTCTTAAAGTTCTCAAGTTTGGACACCCCTGGGCTATAGCAATCCCTGCAGCCTTAAACAGCTGATGGATGGAGGGAGGAATGATAGAAGAGGTATGGAGGAAAGGAAGGAAGCATGGGAGGGAGAAAAGAATGATGGATAAAAAGGGAGAGAGGGATATAGAAGAAGGAAAGAAAGAAGGGAGGGAAAAATGAGGGATAGAAGGGGAAGGGAGAGGGGGAAGATAAGAGAAAAAAAGGGAGGGAAAGTGGATTAGAGGAATGGAAAAAAGAGGAAAGAAGGAAGAAAGGTTAGCAGAATGAAGAGGAAGAGAGCGAGGGAAGAAAGGAAGGAAAGGGGGGAAGAAGGGAGGAAGCAAGAAGGGAAGAGGGAGAAAGCAATGATGGCTAGAAAGGGAAGGGAGTGGGAGGAAAGAAGGAAAGAACAGACAGGATGGATGGATAAAGAAGGGAGGGAAGGATAGAAAGGGAGGGAAGAAAAACAGACGAAGGAAGAAAGGAGAGATCAGACGGATGGCTAGAGAAGGAAGGGAAGAGAAACGGGAAGAAAGGACAGAACAGATGAAGGGTGGCTAGAAGGGAATGAGGGAAAGGGAGGGAGGGAAAAGAAACAGAAAGGAAGAAAGGAGAGATCAGATGAATAAATGGCTAGAGAAGGAAGGGGGGGAAGAGAAACTGAATGGAGAGAACAGATGGATAGCCAGAGGGGAAGGAAGGGAAGAAGGGAGGGAGGGAAAAGGAACAGAAAGGAAAAGAGATCAGATGGATGGATGGCTAGAGAAGGAAAGGAAAGAAGAAAGAAAGAAAGAAAGAAAGAAAGAGAAGAAAGAAAGAAAGAAAGAAAGAAAGAAAGAAAGAAAGAAAGAAAGAAAGAAAGAGAAGGAAGGAAGGAAAAGAAAGAAGCCTTCCCTTCCTCGGCCGAGCGATCGAGCCACCCACCTACGTCCATGGCTGCCGCCGGGTCTCCTCCCCACGCGGCTCCTGCCGGGCGAGCCAGGGCGCAGGCATGGTCGAGGTCCGGGCTGCGCGGCCGCCGCTTGCCCCCCGCGGGCTCCGCCAAGCCAGCCGGGCAGGGCGCCTGGGCAGCGCCGCCGCAGACGGAGGCCGGACGGGCCATTGTGCGCTCAGGACGCCGCGCAGGGCACAAGGGGCGCCCGCCGGGGGAGCCGCAGGAGCCGCGCTTCCCCTCCGCCCTTCGCCCGGCTCCCCTCCCTCCCTCCGGCCCCGGCTCAGCCAGCGAGACGGGGCTGCGCAAAGCCAAGCACCGTCGCAAGAGCTACCTCTGCCGGCTCCTGCGCAACACTGCACGCCGCGCCCGAGCGGGGCCCCTGCCTGCCTACACCTGCTGGTAAGCGCGCCCCGCGGCTGTGCCGCATAGGATCGCGCTGCGCGGCTCGGCATAGGATCGCGTTGCGTACGCCCCCCGGCCTACACCGGCTGGGCATAGGATCTCGCCTGGGCATAGGATCGCGCTGCGTGCGGGGGGCGGCGGGAAGACACCCTGCTTATACTTGCTGGTAAGTGCGCCATGTGGCTGGCCGTAGGATCACACTGCACAGCTCAGCGTAGGATCACATTGCGTGTGCCCCCCCTACAGCTGCTGGTAAGTGCGCCACGCAGCTGAGCATAAGATTGTGTTGTGTGGCTCTGCCGCATAGGGTCGCGTGGCTTGGCATAGGATCGCGTTGTGTGCGAGAGACTCCGCCTACACCTGCTGGTAAGCGTGCTGCACGACTGGGCATAGGATCGCACTGCATGGCTCTACCTCATAGGATCGCGCTGCATGCGGGAGGGGGGCTGCCAATAACAGCTGGTAAGCGTGCTGGACATAGGATCACATTGCACGGTTCTGCTGCATAGGATCGCACTGCACGGCTTGGCATAGGATCGCATTGTGCGCAGGGTGGCTTTTTCCCACCTGCCCATCCCAGCTGGGCCAAGGAACGGGGCGAGAGCTCTGCGCCCCACCCACTGACCTTTTCTGGGATGTTTGGGTCCCTTGGAGAGACTTTTCGGAATCAGAAGAGAGCTGGGAAGGGAGCTTGGAGGTCTTCTAGTCCCGCCCCCCTGCTCAATCAGGAGACCTTAGACCAGGGGTGTCAAACTAGAGTCATCACATCGTCACAACTTTCAGGGGACCTTGGTGCTCTCTGAGCTTGGCAGTTTTCTTGCAGACATTTCATGACCCAACAAGGTAACATCATCAAGTCTGGAAAGGAATGAAGTTTGTAGAATGAAGGGGAAGGGGAGGACAAGGAGAAGAAGGAGGAAAAGGAGAGGGAGGAGGACTGTGGGGTCCTTGGTGCTCTCTGAGCTTGGCTGTTTCCTTGCAGACGTTTCATGGCCCAACTAGGTAACACCATCAGTGCTAGAAGGGAGTGGAGGAGTAAGGGGAGGAGGCAGAGACAAAGTCAGAATCTCGCCAGAAATACAGCAGGGACTTAAGACTCATCCAGGCAGTTGGCAGGATTCACAATTGACACAAAAATGGAAAATAAAATAAAACAGAAGCACACAGCATCCATTTCAAAGTCTTCGCGGGGAGGCTTCTAATGCGTCTCTCCTTTCCTCCCCCTTAAAGGGACAGCGTTTATAAATCGGACACTCGCTTGATCAACCGCAGGTCGCTCTGCACCGGCCAGAAGGAAGGGGCGCTGATGACCACCTGCCATCGTTTGAATTTGAGGAAACCGCTGCAGTGGTCCAACAAGTAAGGGCAGCCTCCTCCAGCCGGGGGGAAAAATAATTCTGATTTTAGCCTTTAAAATCAGTGACCGCTGGCGGCTGGGGACCAGCTGCTTTGGGGGAGAATGTCCTGGCCAGACGAATGGAAACCTGGAGGATGTTTAAGCAAGGACCATCTTGACAGGAAGGAGAAGCAGGAATGATGGATCCCAAAAAGCTCCAAGCTTTAGCAGGAGGCAACTTAACACTTAACCTGGGTGCAAGTCGCTTCCTTTCCTTGTACCGGTCTGTCCCTTCCCTGCTGTGTGAACGTTGATAAATGGTAGATTAAGTCGGCTAGCCAGCCTCTTTGTGCCTCCAAATTCTTGGCTGAGTTGTAAAGGCCTAGTTAGCTGGCTAGAACGGGAGGGCGTTACGTCAAGACGTATTCTACAAAGCACCGGAGGCCGGGATGAGAAATAACCAGCAGTATCCTCGACGTACGACCACAAGGGTGCCCAAAATTTCTGTTGCTAAGCAAGACAGTTACAAAATAGGCTGACGCAGTAAGCCGCTTAGCGAGGACTCTAAAGCGCTATCGACCGTATTTTTAGGACTATAAGACACACTTTTTTGTCTCCCCAAAGGGGGTGAAAATGTCTGTGCGGCTTATAGACCGAATGTTGCGAAAGGCACGCCCACCTGCCAGCCGTTTTTTGGCCTGCGCACGCCTTTTTTTTCAGGCCTTTTTTCGACCCGTTCCCCCCTCCCTAAAAATGGGCTGATAAAAGCCTCAAAAACGAGCCAAAAATAGTATAGAAAATGGGCCTAGAAAACGGGCTGAAAAAAGGCTCAAAAACAGGCCAAGGAAAGCTGAAAAATGGGCCGAAAAAGCCTACAAAATGGGCTGAAAAAAGCCTCAAAAATGGGCTGAAAAAAAGCCTCAAAAATGGGCCAAAAAATATAGAAAATGGGCCTAGAAAACGGGCTGAAAAAGGCTCAAAAACAGGCCAAGGAAAGCCAAAAAAATGGGCCAAAAAAGCCTCAAAAACAACCCCCCAAAAAGATAGAAAATGGGCCTAGTAAAGCCTAGAAAATGGGCTGAAAAAAGGCTCAAAAACGGGCCAAGGAAAGCCGAAAAATGGGCCGAAAAAAGCCTCAAAAACAGGCTGAAAAAAGCCTCAAAAACGGGCCCCAAAAAAGCCCCCCAAACAGGTCAAGAAAAGCCTTGAAAATGGGTAGAAAAAAGGCTGGGAATGAGGCACGCAGAGGCCAACCCCCCCCCCCTGCCTGTTGATGGTAGAACTTAAACCATTTGTGGGAATGTATCTACTCCAGGCTGATTCCTTTCTTGGCTCCCCCCCCTTCCCCCCTCCCCAAAGCTTTGCCTGTCTTTCTACCTCAGGGGTATCAAACTCAATTTCATTGAGGGTCACATCAGCGATGTGGTTGACCTCGGGGGGCCAGCTGGGCGTGGCCAACTGGTAGGTGTGGCCAGCTTGGCACCATTCACTGGGTGTAGCTGACCAGGTGGGCATGGCCAGCTAAGTAGGTGTGGCCCACTTGACGCCACTCTCCAAACTGCTGGCATGTGTCCTCTTTGCATTGGATAGACTGGGCCAAAGCGATGTGGATAGACTGGCACTGCCCCGTGGGCAGGGTCTAACCACACCCTGGGCCTGATCTGGCCTGCGGGCCTTGGGTTTGACGCCACTCTTCTACATGTTCTAATATAGTGGAGCCCCGGTGGTTAGAATGCAGCTGTCAGCGTTCCAAATATCATGCAGTATTAAATCAGAGTCCAAGGCAGAGCTATCCTTAAAGTTCCAATTTAATAAGACAGACATGTTGGCACAAACTGTGGAATCCCAAATCTAAAAGCTTCCTGGGATTGCACCCAGTTGAAAGTTCATAATCTTATCCCCACACCCATAAATCCATCACATGGTCCAATCTTTTTTAGCCACGCTGGCATCTCCACCCAGCTGGTTCTGGTCAGGTGCAGAGGAGCGGAGACAAAAGATGACCTTGGGCTTCTAGAAAGGAATGACAACAACACATTGTACAATTATACTACTTTCTATTCCCTCCTCCCAATTACTACACTAATGAAACAGCATAGAAAAATAATAGTGTGTGTGTGTCAAGCCAAATATCCTAAAAGGAATATAACTGCAGGCCTGACGGCAGCATTGTAGGCTAACTCTGCCGACTGCCAGGAAGTTCGATCTTGACTGGCTCAAGGTCGACTCATCCTTCCATCCTTCCAAGGTTGATAAAATGAGGACCCAGATTGTTGGGGGCAAGATGGCTGACTCTGTAAACTGCTTAGAGAGGGATGTAAAAGCACTATGAAGCGGTATATAAGTCTAAGTGTGATTGCTAGGGAAGAGAAAGGGAGGGAACAGAAGGGAGGGAGGAAGAAAAGCAGGCAGGCAGGCATTGTGGCACAATTATAAGGAAGTATTGCAAGCTAACTCTGCTAATTGTCAGGAGTTCGATCCTCACCAGCTCAAGGTCGACTTCCATCTTTCCAAGGTTGGTAAAATGAGGAGCCAGATTGTTGGGGGCAAGAGGCTGACTCTGTAAACCGCTTAGAGAGGGCGGTAAAGCACTGTGAAATGGTATATAAGTCTAAATACTATTGCAGACAAACACTGCCCATTGTCAGGAGTTCGATCCTGACTGATTCAAGGTTGACTCAGCCTTCCATCCTTCCGAGGTGGGTAAAATGAGGACCCAGATTGTTGGGGGCAACAGACTGACTCTATAAACTGCTTAGAGAGGGCTGTAAAAGCACTGCGAAGAAGTATATAAGTCTAAGGGCTATTGCTAGGGAAGGGAGGAAGGAAGACAGATAGGCATTGTTGCACAAGTGTTATAAAGGTGTATTGCAAGCTAACTCTGCTCAGTCAGGAGTTCGATTCTGACTGGCTCAAGGTTGACTCGTCCTTCCGTCCTTCCAAGATTGGTAAAATGAGGACCCAGATATCATTGGGAGGGGCGGAGGGGAGTAATATGCTGACTCTAAACCACTTAGAGAGGGCTTTAAAGCAGTATAAAGCAGTATATAACTCTAAGTGCGATCGCTATTGCTGTTGACAACGCACTTGTGGTTTTTATCGGCCGCCACCACCGGCAAGAAAGAATCAGACATATACAAATCCTTTTTGTAAGTTTTTTGTTTTAATTCCACGGGTCTCAGATTCGAGATTTTGCAGGCCAGTTGTAATTCTCAACATCCAGGGTTTTTTTTCCTCCGCAACTGGCCTCTGAACCAGGTTTAGTGTTTGCGACTTCTTTGAGCTGCCTCTGTGGTTTATAAACCTTGAGTTGGAAGATGGAAGATGCACTAATGCTTGGGGAGGGGAAGAGAAAAAAGGTGGGTCCCCCAAAAAATCCCAACGGCAGTTGCAATCAGTATCTTGCCCGACTGAAAGTAAGGCACATTGAAACTCTGCACCTAACCGCGAAATCTGGCACTGTCCGCCCGCTCAAAATTCAAGCCACGTTAAACGGAGCGGAATGCCAGTTTGCTAGAATTAAATTGAGGGTTTGAAAAAAACAACAACAAAATCTCCATTTTAGCTGGCCGGTCCAGACAAGTAGAGATCGTCCTTGTAATCCGTTCCAAGTAATTTTCCAGCCAAAGTAAGAGTTTTTTTCCTGCTTTTTCATCGGAACGAGAAACGTCATGGGGTTGTGTGAACTGGAACGCACAACGACACCCTCCCTCCCTCACTGCGAAACCCTGCAGGACCCAAAAGAGGCGGGGAAAAGAAACTTGAAAAAGACAACAAATCCGGCAATACCGCAGAGGTGGGATTTAAGCTTCCTGTTTGCCAGGTTTGGAAAGGAGTCATAGGTGGGTTATGCCGAAGGCTTGGGGCGGTTCTGTTTGGCAAACCACTCGTGGCTCTTATCAGCCGCCATTGCCTGCAAGGAAGAAAAAATTAAATAAATATTGTTCCCTGCCTTGAATAGAAAAGAAAAGAAAATATGGAACGGAATAAAGAACAGAATAGAATAGGAATAGAATAGAATCTTTATTGAGAATAGAATATAGAGCAGAAATAGAAAAAGAATAGAAATAGAATAGAATAGAATAGCAATCGGAATAGAAATAGAAATAGGAATAGAATAAAATTGTATTGTATTGTAAAATCTTTATTGAGAATAAAATATAGAATAGAATAGGAATAGAATAGAATCTTTACTGAGAATAGAATAGAATGGAATAAAATATAGAATAGAATAGCAATAGGAATAAAAATAGGAATAGGAATAGAATAGAATCTTTATTGAGAATAGAATAACTAGAATAGAATATAGAATAGAATCTTTACTGAGAATAGAATAGAATAGAATAGAATGGAATAAAACATAGAATAGAATAGGAATAGAATAGAATCTTTATTGAGAATAGAACATAGAACAGAAATAGAAAAAGAATAGAAATAGAATAGAATAGCAATAGGAATAGAAATAGAAATAGGAATAGAATAAAATTGTATTGTATTGTAAAATCTTTATTGAGAATAGAATATAGAATAGAATAGGAATAGAATAGAATCTTTACTGAGAATAGAATAGAATGGAATAAAATATAGAATAGAATAGCAATAGGAATAAAAATAGAAATAGGAATAGAATATAATCTTTATTGAGAATAGAATAGACTAGAATATAGAATAGGAATAGAATAGAATCTTTATTGAGAATAGAATAACTAGAATAGAATATAGAATAGAATCTTTACTGAGAATAGAATAGAATAGAATAGAATAGAATGGAATAAAACATAGAATAGAATAGGAATAGAATAGAATCTTTATTGAGAATAGAACATAGAACAGAAATAGAAAAATAGAAATAGAATAGGAATAGAAATAGGAATAGAATAGAATCTTTATTGAGAATAAAATAGACTAAAATAGAATATAGACTAGAATAAGAATAGAATAGAATCTTTATTGAGAATACGACAGAGAACAGAAATAGAAAAAGAATAGAAATAGAATAGAATAGGAATAGAAATAGGAATAGAATAGAATCTTTATTGAGAATAAAATAGACTAGAATAAAATATAGACTAGAATAAGAATAGAATAGAATCTTTATTGAAAATATGACAGAGAACAGAAATAGAAAAAGAATAGAAATAGAATAGAATAGGAATAGAAATAGGAATAGAATAGAATTTTTATTGAGAATACAATATAGAAAATAGAACAGAAATAGAAAAAGAATAGAAATAGAAATAGAATAGAATAGGAATAGAAATAGGAATAGAATAGAATCTTTATTGAGAATAAAATAGACTAAAATAGAATATAGACTAGAATAAGAATAGAATAGAATCTTTATTGAGAATACGACAGAGAACAGAAATAGAAAAAGAATAGAAATAGAATAGAATAGGAATAGAAATAGGAATAGAATAGAATCTTTATTGAGAATAAAATAGACTAGAATAAAATATAGACTAGAATAAGAATAGAATAGAATCTTTATTGAAAATATGACAGAGAACAGAAATAGAAAAAGAATAGAAATAGAATAGGAATAGAAATAGGAATAGAATAGAATTTTTATTGAGAATACAATATAGAAAATAGAACAGAAATAGAAAAAGAATAGAAATAGAAATAGAAATAGAATAGGAATAGAAATAGGAATAGAATAGAATCTTTATTGAGAATAAAATAGACTAGAATAAAATATAGACTAGAATAAGAATAGAATCTTTGTTGAGAATATGACAGAGAACAGAAATAGAAAAAGAATAGAAATAGAATAGAATAGGAATAGAAATAGGAATAGAATAGAATCTTTATTGAGAATACAATATAGAAAATAGAACAGAAATAGAAAAAGAATAGAAATAGGAATAGGAAAAGGAATAGAATATTCTTTATTGGCCAAGTATGATTGGACACACAAGGAATTTGTCTTCGGTGCATCAGCTCTCACTGTACATAAAAACTATAAGTGATAAATCATGATCATAGTCATCATAAAAATACATTCATCATAAACACGAGACAGAGCTCAGGCGATGACCAGGAACCACTCCCTCCTGATCCACGAGCATGGAGAGTAGAGAGAAGGCGAGAATAGCGCAGGCTGACCTGACTACTCGGGAGGAGAGTGCCCTGCCCTCTTCACAAGGACTAAGACTTAGGGAGGGACATTTGTCGGGAACAAACATTGACTTCCTGGAGTGGTGAGTGCTGACATTTGAACTTCCCTGGATTCCTTCTTGATTTTTGGATTCCTGCCTCGTTCCTTGGCTTTCTGGACCCTTCAACTGGCCTGCTGAATTTTCTTGGGGCTCACACTATTGGGATGGACTATTTGCAACCAGAGGCTGCTTGAGGGGCGTGTGTGTGGGTGTGCGTGCGCATTGCACATCATCCCTTGGCTCTGGGACTTGCCAGAAACATGAAAGCATGTGGGGGGAATTTGAAGCAATAAAGGGCCTTGGTGCCCCCAGGTCATCGCATTATCAAGACACCTGGAAGAGAGGACCCCCAACTCACCTCGTCCAAGAGCTTCTCACTGTTCGAGTCCACCTTGGAGAGCTCCCTGAAGGCCTCGTCCCCCACGAAGCAGATTTCGTGGCCATCCTACGAGAAATCAATGATGATCCGTACAAGAGGCTGATTCTGTAAACCACTTAGAGAGGGCTGTGAAAACACTGTGAAGCGGTATATACCGTATTTTTGGAGTATAAGACGCACCTTCCCCCCCCCAAAAAAGAGTGAAAATCTGGGTGTGTCTTATACACTGAATACAGCATTTTGAGCTTCCCGAAACCCCGCCCCCTTTGCCAAAATGGCCGTGCAGAGCCTTTAGGAGGCTTGTAGAGTGCTGCTGGGGACTGGGGAGGGCAAAAGAGAGGCCATTTGTTTCTCGTTTTTGCCCCCCCCCCCCCAGCCCCCAGGAGCACTCTACAAGCCTCCTAAAGGCTATGCATGCCCATTTTTTGGCAAAAAATGAGGCGTGCAGAGGGTTTAGGAAGTCTGCACAGTGCAATTTTAAAAAAAAATTACCTCTTCAAAATCTTGGTGTGTCTTATACTCCGGTGCGTCTCATACTCCAAAAAATACGGTAAGTCTAAGTGCTATTGCTTTGTTCGGAAGCAGTCTATCTCTGAAAGACAGGGACTGGAAATGAACAAAGTTCGGCCCACAACCCAGTAACATATCTATTTTAAGGGAACTTACAGGATCGGCCAAAATGACGACTTGCACCGTTGCTTTCCCTGGTGTGTCCAGGCTCACAAGAGGCGTCAAAATTTTCTGGTTCTCCTTTTTCATTAAGGCTTCGATAGCAGGCAACTTGGCAAATGGTGAGGAACAGGATCCAAGGAAGAAGAAATTTGGGGAGAAGGGAAAGAGAGGAGGACAAATATAAGAGACGCATGGTCAGTTTGCTGCAAACAAGAGCCCTCCCCTTCTAGAAAGAATTTTCAAAAGAGAAAAATAAAGTATATTTTCAAAACATGAAAAGAAAGCATTTTTGAAACGTAAACAAAGTATTTTCGAAATGTAAAAGGAAATTATTTTCATAACCAAAATATTTTCAGGACACGAAAAGAAAGCATTTCAAAGCGTAAAGAAAGTATTTTCGATAGGTAAAAAGAATGTTGAAAATGTAAAAAGGTTTCTCAAAACATAAGAGTTTTTAAAACGTAAAAAGGTTTTCAAAACGTAGAAAGCATTTTCATAACATAAAATGATTTGCAGAACATGAAAGGAAAGCATTTTCAAAACATAAACATATTTTCAAAATGTAAAAAAGTATGTTGAAAATGTAAAATGATCTTTCAAGACATTAAAAGTTTTTAAAACGTAAAAAAACGTAGAAAGAATTTTCAGGACAAAATGATTTTCAGAACATAAAAGGAAAGCATTTTCAAAACGTAAACATATTTTCAAAA
Source organism: Natrix helvetica (assembly GCF_964273705.1). Classification (NCBI taxonomy): domain Eukaryota; kingdom Metazoa; phylum Chordata; class Lepidosauria; order Squamata; family Natricidae; genus Natrix; species Natrix helvetica. The sequence goes on from NC_138552.1 coordinate 294,405,404, forward strand.
TGTACAAAAGTATGTTGAAAATGTAAAAAGATCTTTCGAAACGTAGAAAGAATTTTCATAACATAAAATGATTTTCAGAACATGGGAAGAAAGCATTTTCAAAGCATAAACCAAGTATTTTTGAAACGTAAAAAGAAAGTATTTTGAAAATGTAAAAAGGTTTTTTGAAACCTAAAAAGATTTTTTAATACGTAAAAAGGTTTTCAAAATGTAGAAAGAATTTTCAGAACATAAAATGATTTTCAGAACATGAAAGGAAAGCGTTTCCAAAGCGTAAGCAGAGTATTTTCAAAATGTACAAAGGTTTTTCGAAACCTAGAGCTTTTAAAATAAAGATTTTCAAAACGTAGAATTTTCAAAACAGAAAAACCTTTTCAAAATATAAAAAGAAAGTATTTTCAAAATGCAGAAAGAACTTTTAAAACGTAAAAAGATTTTCCAAGTGTAAAAAGAATTTTCAAAACCAAAGATTTTCAAAATGAAATCATTTTCAAAATGTAAACAAAGTATTTTCAAAATGCAAAAAGATTTTCTAGACATGAAGTCCTTTTTGAAACATTGCTCAAAACCCTTCTTCATTCCTGACACTATACTTCGTGCTACAGACATCCAGATAAGTTCTTGACTTACAAGTGTTGTTTTAGTGTTTGTTTGAATTTAGGATGACACACACAAAAAAGGCTTATGACCGTTTTTCACATTTGCGACTGCTGTGGCATCCCCAGGGTCATGTGATCAAAATTGGGGTGATTGGCAACTGGCATGTACTTATGACAGTTGCAGCATCCTGGGGATTCTCTGATCCCCATTTGTGACTTTCCTAGTTTGCTTCCGATAAGCCAAGTCAATGGGGGCAGGTGAATTCACTTAACGACTGGGTGATTCACTTAATAATGGTGGCAGAAAAGGTCATAAAATGGGGCAAACCCCGCTTAACAACAGCCTTGCTTAGCAACAGAAACATTGGGGGTCAATTGTGGTCGTAAATCGAGGACTCCCTATGAATACAAAACAGACCTTCCTACTCTAACTCCAACCATAGTCACAATTGCACACTGGGCTTCGGTTGTGTCTCCTGTATCTTACCTCTTCCTTCGGACAAGAGAAGGCGATTCGTCCGAAAGCTGTGCTGTGATCCACATCCTGTTCGATGCTTTGCAACTCGAGTTTACACTAGAATTAAAAATAAAATAAAAATAAGAACAATAGGGTTTACAAAAAAAAAAAGCCACACAAAATGACACGCCAGTTCATGATGCAAAAACGTCTGAATTGTAAATTTGGGTGGACGTCGAGTCTTATTCTGGTAGTCGGTCTTTTCTTGGGAGCATGGCTTTCGACTTATTTTGATGAAGTTTGTCTGGTGTTAATCCCTGCTTATCTGGGTGTAGAAAGCAGGAGAGGATGTCTTCTGCTTTGTTTCCCTTCGTGGTTTTTGGTTGACTTTTTGTGGCGGTTTGCAAATGTGGTTTATTTCTACCTGCCTGTTGATGGTGGATCTGCCTGAATGTCAAGCTTTCAGGAATTCTCTACCATTTTTGGATTTAGCTTACAATACAATAGCAGAGTTGGAAGGGACCTTGGAGGTCTTCTAGTCCAACCCCCTGCCTAGGCAGGAAACCCTATACCGTTTCAGACAAATGGCTATCCAACATCTTCTTAAAGACTTCCAGTGTTGGGGCATTCACAACTTCTGGAGGCAACTTCTGTTCCACTGATTAATTGTTCTGACTGTCAGGAAATTTCTCCTCAGTTCTAGGTTGCTTCTCTCCTTGATTAGTTTCTACCCATTGCTTCTTGTTCTACCCTCAGGTGCTTTGGAGAACAGTTTGACTCCCTCTTCTTTGGGGCAACCTCTGAGATATTGGAAGACTGCTATCATGTCTCCCCTAGTCCTTCTTTCTCTTAAGCTAAACATACCCAGTTCCTGCAACCATTCTTCATATGTTTTAGTCTCCAGTCCCCTAATCCTCTTTCTTGCTCTTCTCTGCACTCTTTCTAGAGTCTCCGCATCTTTTCCACATCGTGGCCACCAAAACTGGATGCAAATATTCCAAGTGTGGCCTTACCAAGGCCTCATAAAGTGGTATTAACCCTTCACGTGATCTTGATTCTATCCCTCTGTTGCTGCAGCCTAGAACTGTGTTGGCTTTTTTGGCAGCTGCTGCACACGGCTGGCTCCTATTTAAATGGATGTCCACTAGGACTCCAAGATCCCTCTCACAGTTACTACTATTAAGTTACTACTAGCTTCGTCTAGGATGTTCACGGTTTCCCTGTTGAAACTATGGTTCGGTCTCTCTATGTCAGGGGTGTGAAATGTGGTTTCATTCAGGGCAGGGGGGGGGGCGCTTGGCCAACTCAAGGCCACTCATCGAGGCTCTGTTTTGAGCCGCGACGGCCTCCTGCAGCTCTCCGCCAGTCTGGGACTGTCACACTGTACAGGTAGCCCTCACTTTAAAACAATTTACAATGTAGTGACCATTCAAAGTTACAACGGCAATGGAAAAAGTGACTTATGAATGTTTTTCCCACTTAACGGCCGTTGCGGTATCCCCATGGTCACATGATCAAAATTCAGGGGCTTGGCAACTGACTCATATTTATGACCCTTTTGCGACCTCCTGGGAAGCCAGATTCACTTAACAACCCATTCCTAACTCAGGTGTCCGTTCTTGAGTGGAGGACTACAGGCTTGACCATAAAGTTTTGCTAGAGTGTAAGAGCTTCATTCAACGTGATGCCCTTCAACTGCATCGTACTTCTTTTCCCATAATGTTAACCTTGGCAGAGCCTTATGGACTGGCTGTCCAACTATTCTGGAGGGCACTTCGGATGGAAGGAATAGAGCAATGTCTCCTTGACAGTTTTAAGAGGGGTGGACTTCAATTCCCAGAATTCCCCAGCCTGTGTGCTTTAGGATGTGGTGGCTTAAGAATTCTGGGAATTGAAGTCCAGATATCCTAAAGAATGCAGGCTGAGGAATTCTGGGAATTGAAGTCCAGACATCTCAAAGCATGCAGGCTGAGGAATTCTGGGAATTGAAGTCCAGATATCTCAAAGCATGCAGGCTGAGGAATTCTGGGAATTGAAGTCCAGATATCTCAAAGCATGCAGGCTGAGGAATTCTGGGAATTGAAGTCCAGATATCTTAAAGCATGCAGGCTGAGGAATTCTGGGAATTGAAGTCCAGATATCTTAAAGCATGCAGGCTGAGGAATTCTGGGAATTGAAGTCCAGATATCTTAAAGAATGCCAGCTGAGGAAGTCTGGGAATTGGAGTCCAGATATCTCAAAGCATGCAGGCTGAGGAATTCTGGGAATTGGAGTCCAGATATCTCAAAGCATGCAGGCTGAGGAATTCTGGGAAGTCCACCCATCTTCAAGTCTCCAAGGTTGAGAAGAAACATTGCCCTAAAGACATCAACCTCACCTGGTTATTGGCATAACCGAGCAAAACTTTCTTCTTGCCTTCGTCCTTCTCATACACTTTCATGCCCAGCAATTTGGACCAGTAATCCACCGATTTTGACAGGTTGGATACAGCCAGAGTCACCTTTAGCACCGGATCTGGAGGATAACAACAACATAGATGGGTTTGAGTCAAGACTTGATAGCAGGACAAAGTGAGCTGGGGGCCACCTGGCCACTGAAAACATCTTCCCCTGGACTAGACTCACCCTGGGACATTCGGACCCTTGTGTGGGTCAGCCAGAGGCCTTCAACAGCACATCCCAACTAGCAGAAGGTCTCAGAGTTTCCCAATCCCTTCTGAAGGGTGTCTGAATGCTTAGAATAGAATAGAGCTGGAAGAGATAGGTAGAAGATGATAGATAGATAGATGATAGATAGATGATAGATAGATAGATAGATAGATAGATAGATAGATAGATAGATGATAGATAGATGATAGATTAGATAGATAGACAGACAGACAAACAGCGAGGGAGGGAGAAGGAAAAATATAGATAGATGATAGATAGATAGATAGATAGATAGATAGATAGATAGATAGATAGATAGATAGATAGGGAGAGATAGACAGACAGACAGAGGGAGGGAGGGAGGGAGGGAGATAAGGAAAAATATAGATGATAGATAGATAGATAGATAGATAGATAGATAGATAGATAGATAGATAGATAGATGAGAGAGAGAGAGAGAGATTAGATAGATAGATAGATAGATAGATAGATAGATAGATAGATAGATAGATAGATAGATGATAGATAGATAGATAGATGTTCTGACCCGCCCCCCCCCCACACCTGTGAATAAACCAGAACACAGGCTTGGCTTTTTGCCACTGTTTAATTACGAATCCTTTGGCTGAGGGCCCAGACAACTCAAGTTCAATGGAGCAACCCAGATAATTCAAAATGAAGCAACGCTGATAGTCCAAACAAACAGACACGACTAGAATACACAGATAGATTTTCTTCACTATTAATTCGAACGGTTGTTTCCTGCAAATGTCCCCTCCCAACGCCTCACCTATAATCTCTCTTGGGAGGGGCCAATCCACAACCACCTGTGCTTAATCATCTTCTGTGAGTCTGCCTACGGAGTTGCTGCTTCCGTTTCTCAGCCCTTCTCAATCTAGCATCAGGGACAAACTGCCTTTGATCCTCCCATCTGCTCCATGCCTCAGGCGCCTCCTGGTGGCCAACCAGCCTCTCTGGTCCCTGCTCTGAGTCTGAACCCTGCACAGGATCCTCCACATTGTCCAAGGTAGATTCATATGGTTCCTCACTATCCGAGTCCATCAGCAGCTCAACCGGATCCTGCTGGGCCACAACATATAGATAGATAAGATAGATAGATAGATAGATAGATAGATAGATAGATAGATAGATAGATAGATAGATAGATAGATAGATAGATAGATGATAGATAGATGGATGATAGATAGATAGATAGATAGATAGATAGATAGATAGATAGACAGACAGACAGACAGACAGACATAGAATAAGATAGAGAGAGATAGAATCAGATAGATAGATAGATAGATAGATAGATAGATAGATAGATAGATAGATAGATAGATGATAGAGAATAGATATGATATAGATAGAATAGATATGATAAATAGATAGATACATATAAGATAGATAGAGATATAGATAGACAGACAGAAAGGTAGGTAGGTAGGTAGGTAGGTAGGTAGGTAGGTAGGTAGGTAGGTAGGTAGATAGATAGATAGATAGATAGATAGATAGATAGATAAATAGATGTAGAATAAGGTAGATAGGTAGGTAGGTAGATAGAGATAGATAAATAGATAAGATATATGATAGATAGAGATAGATAGAGAGATAGATAGATAGATGATAGATAGATAGATAGATAGATAGATGATAGATAGATAGATAGATAGATAGATAGATAGATAGATAGATAGATAGATAGATAGATAGATAGATTCTTCAAAGCTCTTGAGTACTTTCTATCATCTTCCCTGCATTAAGGCTTCAGAGCATCATCAAATGTGGAAACAGAGTGGCTGCAGCTTCATTGCTCTGCTCTGATCCTTACCTTCTTGGGGTTGTTCTTTGTCTTCCAGAAAGAACTTATATCCTCCTGGAGCTTCTGATTCATAAATGCCTCCTGAGGTCTCCCTCAGCGGCCACTGCATTTTTTTGGCATTTTTCACAGCCTGGCTCGAGGCAACAGTCATCCCCTGTATAAACATGGGGAAAAAATAATAATTTTTTAAAAAAGATGTGGAGACTCTAGAAAGAGTGCAGAGAAGAGTAACAAAGATGATTAGGGGACTGGAGACTAAAACATACTTAGAACAGTTGCAGGAACTGGGTATGTTTAGTTTAATGAAAAGAAGGACTAGAGGATACAGGATAGCAGTCTTCCAATATCTCAGGGGTTGCCACAAAGAAGAGGGAGTCAAACTATTCTCCAAGGCACCTGAGGGTAGAACAAGAAGCAACGGGTGGAAACTAATCAAGGAGAGAAGTAGAGAAGAGCAACAAAGAGGATGAGGGGACTGGAGACTAAAATCTATGAAGAACTGTTGCAGGAACTGGGTATGTCTAGTTTAATGAAAAGAAGGACTAGCAATGTTCCAACATCTCAGGGGTTGCCACAAAGAAGAAAGAGTCAAACTATTCTCCAAAGCTCCTGAGGGTAGAACAAGAAGCAATCGGTGGAAACTAATCAAGGAGAGAAGCAACTTAGAACTGAGGAGAAACTTCTTAAGAGTAAGGACAATTAACCAGTGGAACAGCTTGCCACCAGACGTTGTGGGTGGAAGTTTTTAAGAAGAGATTGGACAGTCATAACTGCTAATTTATTGACAAAACCATGATAAAGCATGGTTATGTGATCGCAGGACACTGCAAATGCCATAACTTTGTCTGACATGGCATAGGGTTTACTGCTTCAGCAGGGGGTTGGACTAGAAGACCTCCAATGCCCCTTCCAACTCTGTTATTCTGTTATCACAAGAACCAATTGACGTGCCCCTTGGTTGCAAAGTTATTGTTTTCAGATTATATAACAATCACAAAGCCATAATGGGAATGACGCTTACCAGGAAATCATTGCCAAGGTGGTAATTCCCAACGCCATAGTTGTATGTTAGCTCGGCGACAAAGTGGTCATCCTCTGGTCCATAGCCCACCATAGTTTTACTCCATTTGCCATCATAGGGACTAGAAACATACCCAGCTTAAGTTGTTTACAGGAACAGCATCACAAGTAAAAAAAATAAAAATCTCTTATGCTTTCTCCTTCCCTCGGAACAGCCTGGAGTTTAGCAGTAGGCCTCGCCTTATGACCACAGACGGAACAAGAATTTCCACTGCTAAACGAGGCAGTTGTTAAACGAGGTGTGCTGAATTTTATGTCCCGGGTGTTAAGCAAATCACTTCAGCCGATTCGTGAATCACACGGTCATTAAGCTGCAATGATCGTGTGATGCCCCAAGGCGTGGCACTAACGCAACACAGTCAGAGAACCGCTGTAAGTCCCTTTATTGGCACCAACTTTGCCCCCAACGTCCCGTTTACTCTCCGGCCTGGAGCAAAGCTCTCCCACAAACTTGCAGCAGCTTCTGGCTGCAGATACTCCAGTCCAAATGCTGTAAGCAGAATGACTGCTGTCAATCAATCAGCAGGGCAAGATAAGCACACAGAAGCAGGACAATAATTCAAACAGTCAGGCTAGAGAAAGAAATTTGGAAAAGAAAGTAAGAGAGAGGGATATAAAACCCAGGCACTATTTATTGAAAAAGAGGGGAAGAGGGGGGGGGGGAATAGAAAAGCAAGTATTAATATATAGATGTTCAAGAATGAGATATAGATGAAAAATAGTTGGGATATGATAGCGAAGAAAAGGGAATGGGAAATGATAAGTATAAAGTTATAACCGGGCTTGCGGGTTATACCATCCCAAAAATACACCAGTTGAGAGAGGAAAAGGAGAGGAGGAAGGAAGGGATAGAAAGAGAAGGAGAGAGGGTAGGAAGGAGAAGAGGAAGAGAGGAGTAGGGAAGAAGTAAGGGAAGAAGGAAAGAGAAAGGAGAGGAGGAAGGAAGGGATAGAAAGAGAAGGAGAAAGGGTAGGAAGGAGAAGAGGAAGAGAGGAGTAGGGGAGAGGCAGGGAAGAAGAAAAGAGAAAGGAGAGGAGGAAGGAGGGGATAGAAAGAGAAGGAGAAAGGGTAGGAAGGAGAAGAGGAAGAGAGGAGTAGGGGAGAGGCAAGGGAAGAAGGAAAGAGAAAGGAGAGGAGGAAGGAGGGGATAGAAAGAGAAGGAGAAAGGGTAGGAAGGAGAAGAGGAAGAGAGGAGTAGGGGAGAGGAAAGGGAAGAAGGAAAGGGAAAGGAGAGGAGGAAGGAGGGGATAGAAAGAGAAGGAGAAAGGGTAGGAAGGAGAAGAGGAAGAAAGGAGTAGGGGAGAGGTAAGGAAGAAGGAAAGAGAAAGGAGAGGAGGAAGGAAGGGATAGAAAGAGAAGGAGAAAGGGCAGGAAGGAGAAGAGGAAGAGAGGAGTAGGGGAGAGGTAAGGGAAGAAGGAAAGAGAAAGGAGAGGAGGAAGGAAGGGATAGAAAGAGAAGGAGAAAGGGCAGGAAGGAGAAGAGGAAGAGAGGAGTAGGGGAGAGGTAAGGGAAGAAGGAAAGAGAAAGGAGAGGAGGAAGGAAGGGATAGAAAGAGAAGGAGAAAGGGCAGGAAGGAGAAGAGGAAGAAAGGAGTAGGGGAGAGGTAAGGGAAGAAGGAAAGAGAAAGGAGAGGAGGAAGAAAGGAAGTAGAGAAGGGAGGGAGGGAGAAAAGGAAGGAAAAGAAGGGTGGTGATAATACAATGCCTTGCGAAGGGCATAGGGGCCCTTTCCTTCCTCGTAAGCCACACAACCCCCGTTGCTCTCTTCTGCCTTCTTCCCTGAGTGCCCTAGGAGGAGGAGGAGGGGGTGGGCCTTGGCCTTCATCTGAGCCCCCTCTCCCTTGTTCTACCTCTCCCCTGCTCTGCCCAGCCTGGCTTTGCCCTTCCCCCGTTTCCTCCACAGCCAACGGAGCCACTCTCCGGCTCTCTGCCAGCTGTTCATCTTCCATCTGATGGGGGCATGACAGATCGTTAGTGAGACAGTCAGAAGTGACTTTTTTCAATGCCGCTGTAACTTCGGATGGCCAGTAAACGAACTGTTGTAAGTCAAGGACACCCTGTACCGCAGCTAAGACAACTCAAAGCTAACACAGGAGGTAAAATCACTGTGTCTGCTGGAGGGCTTGCAGTTATAAAGCATCAAAATCTCTGCAGAAGGAAGACAGAGAGAAGTTCTGTCTAGTTCCCTACACATCCATCCTTCCTTCCTTCCTTCCTTCCTTCCTTCCTTCCTTCCTTCCTTCCTTCCTTCCTTCCTTCCTTCCTTCCTTCCTTCCTTCCTTCCTTCCTTCCTCCCTCCCTCCCTCCCTCCCTCCCACAGCCTGTAAAACCTCCAATCCAGACAGTTTCTTTGATAAGAGTAGCCAGGATGAAACCGACATACCCGTTACAGCTGGCCTTGCAACCTTCTTCAAATTCTTCATGCCGCAGGACCTGTTGGTTCAAACCCACATCAAACTGGTCAGTAAACAGAGGCGTAGAATCAAGATCACATGAAGTATATTCATTTGGCAAGGAAAAAAAAAAGAGAATTAATCTGAAACTACTGCAAGAGTCGAAAGGGAAAGGGGTTTTTGGTCTGTACCACCAAGCAGCTGCACTCACGGGGGTGAAAGTGTGGATAACTTTGAGGAATAGAAGTTTATTATTATTGGAGTAACCGAAGAGGAAATAGAATTCAAACCGGAACTATTTCTTTTGGGAATCCTAAACGATAAACATAACAATACATATTATTGCGGCAGCAAGAATGATCTTTGCCCCAAACTGGAAAAACAGTGAAATTCCACAAGAAGAGGAAGTAATTAGGAAAATTCTGATTTGTGCTGAGATGGATAAACTGATGTGGGATAAATTTTATCGATGGTTGGAACAAAAAGGAAAGACCCAAAATAAGCAATGACTAAGATTTATAGAATGGATTTTAGAATTATGTATGAAACTATAATCGTGAAAATGTATGATTAAAACTAACAAAGCAACAGGGTTGGAAATACGATATGTTTATCATATTTGTAAACGTTGAATAGACGTAAATAAGCATGGTGGTTATAATGTATAACTTTATATCTTAGTATGTATGGCAAAGACTTTGCCAGGACAGTTACACTGTGTCCAATGTTTAATTTGAGGACCATCCAGGCAGAAAACCATATTTTTACTTTTAATGTTGCCTCCCTTTATTTATTTATCAGCACAAATACAACACACACACACACACACACACACACACGGGTGTAGGTATGCTGGTGTTGTTGTATTCGGGTCTTTTCCTGTGTAAGATTGAGATTGTCTTGGCCTACGTTGGCCAAGACAATCTCAATCTTACACGGGAAAAGACCTGAATACAACAACACCAGCATATATATATATATATGTATGTATGTATGTATTTGTGTTACAAATTTATCAGCACAAATACAACACACACACACACACATATATACATACATACATACACATACATACACACACATATATATACACACATATACATACATACATATATACATACGCATATACATACATACACACACATATATATACACACATATACATACATACATATATACATACGCATATACATACATATACATATATACACATACAACATATTATATATGTTGTATTTGTGCTGATAAATAAATAAAGGGAGACTAGTATAGATCTATTTCAAACTATTTAGCTCTGTGGTTTTCTGCCTGGATGGTCTCCTGGAGTGAGTCGAATGACAGAAAAGGGAAGCAGTGTGTTCCCTCCCATATTTGGGCATACCAGGGGTTGTGACACAATATATAAACTAGGGTGGCATGCGTTTCTCTGGTACAGGAGAAACATGGCATATCGATACTTCCAAAGGCATTATATAAGAAACGCATTGTTATCAGTGTGGGACAAAATTAAACAATGAAACTATAGGAAAATACCAGTCTGGCTCTCCACCTTAGAAGCATTGATGCACCCAAATCTTATAAGTATGGAAAAAATGTTTCTTATAAGGATATACACTAAATGAGAAGGGTGAATTGCACCCCTAACCCTTTAGAAAAAAAACCCAGGGGTGTTCAAACTTGGCAGCTTTAAGACTTGTGGACTTCAACTCCCAGAATTCCTCTGCTCGCTCTTCATCTTGATGATGTGCGGACGGGCGGGGGGAGGGAGCTGCAACCGGTTCTAAACGGCACTGTAGATTTGTGGAACCTCTTCTATAGAACTGGCAGGAACCCACTCCTGGTTGAGACCCATAGAAGTTTGAGAACACATCCAAATCACAATGAGCCAAACATGAGACTTAAAGGGAGGCTTGAATAACAATCAGCATTTAATATTTGATCAAAGTTTAAAGACATGATGGTCAGTTGTTCCCAACATACTCCAAGGATATGCAGGGAAGAATTACCCTTCAGAGAAGGTGTAGCTCCTTTTTATATAGTTAGAGACATCATAGAATAACATCCTGGCTTTACAATACCACTCACTAGCCTTATCAGTCTTATATTAATTAATTAATTAAACTTCTAGACAGCCCCCTCTCCCCGAAGGGACTCGGGGCGGTGTATAGGTACAAATTTAAAAACCATACACTCGATAATATACATAACTAAAATTGAATTAAATATCCCCTGTACAAATTTATAAGAATTAAAAACTTAAATCTTAAAACCAAACCATAAAATTTAAAAATACAAACTGAGGAGGGAAAGCTGGAATTAGGCCAAGCCGGCTAGATGAAACAGGTGGGTTTTGAGTTTCCAGCAGAAGGAGCGGAGGTCCGTAGTCGTTCTAATGTCAGGGGGAAGGTCATTCCAGAGGGTCGGGCCCATCACAGAGAAGGCCCTTCCCCTGGGCATCGGCCGATGGCACAGCCTAGTGGACGGCACCCGGAGGAGTCCCTCTCTGTGTGAGCGAATCGGCCGAAGGGATGTATGGGGCAGGATACGATCCCGCAAATAGCTAGGTCCTGTGCCATGGAGCGCTTTGAAGATGATAATCAACACCTTGAAACGCACCCGAAAAGCCACAGGCAGCCAGTGCAGCTCACGCAGGAGAGGTGTTACGTGGAGTATCTAAAGACTCCCGAAACTACCCGCGTGGCCGCATTCTGAACCAATCTTTCCATTCTGAACTATCTTTCCTCTGTTCCCAGGATTGGCCATTTTAGTCCCCTATCATGAAGGGCACAGATCAAAAGTGAGATACCTTCTTAGGCAAGATGGGGACATATCAAAGGTGTCAGTTTTACAGCTCCATTCTGGGATAAGTTCTATGCCCATAGATTGCAGATTGATAAGAGTTCAAATGGCAAGGATCACACGTTTTGACATTTGCCAGTTATTCTACAGACCCTAATAACAGGGCCATAGGAAGTCAGTTGCAGGGAACAAAAGGCACTTACAGTACGCAAGCTTATATGTTACAAATGCAAGGCATAATATATATGTGTTACAGAAAACAAATATTTCTATGAAAACCAACAAGTTTGTATCCTTGTTACTATTCCCCTTCAATGACATGAAGGACTAGCACTGCTTTATAAAGCCTTAGTAAGGCCACACCTGGAATATTGCATCCAATTTTGGTCAAAAAAGCGATCTTGAGACTTTGGAAAAAGTGCAGAGAAGAGCAACAAAGAGGATTAGGGGACTGGAGACTAAAACATAGGAAGAACGGTTGCAGGAACTGGGTATGTCTAGTTGAATGAAAAGAAGGACTAGGGGAGACATGATAGCAGTCTTCCAATATTTGAGGAGTGCTATAAAGAAGAGGGGGTCAAATTATTCTCCAAAACCCCTGAAGGCAGGACAAGAAGCAACGGATGGAAACTAATCAAAGAGAGAAGCAATCTAGAACTAAGGAGAAACTTCCTAACAGTGAGGACAATTAACCCGGGGAACAGCTTGCCACCAGAGGTTGTGGATACTCCAACATTGGAGGTTTTTAAGAAGAGACTGGACTTATCTGAGATAGTAGGTTCTCCTGCTTGAGCAGGGGGCTGGACTAGAAGGCCTCCAAGGTCCCTTCCAGCTCTATTTGCATGGATTGAGATTGAGATTCAAGTCATTTGCACACAGAGGAAAAGACAGAAACGCAGTGTCTCTTGAATTATTTATTTACCAAATATATTTCTATACAGTAAGTCTTTGACTTACGACCACGATTGAGCCCAAAATTTCTGTTGCTAGGCAAAACAGTTGTTAGGTGAGTTTCGCCCCATTTTACGACCTTCCCTGCCACATTCGTTAAGTGAAGGACTGCTGTTAGTATGTAGAAGACATCAGAACAACCACCGATCTCCGCTCCTTCCGCAAGAAACTTAAGACCCACCTGTTCCAATTAGCTGGCCTGGCCTAACCGTAGTTTTAATCTTCAATCCTTCTGGCCGGTATTTTAAATTTTGGGGGGTAGACCTTTTAAGCTGCTTTTAACTTTTATTATTATTGTACGGCTGTATATTTAATCTGTTTTTAAGGGGTATCTAATATTTTCTACTGTGTATATGGTTTTTTAGCTGCTGTCTGTACACCGCCCCGAGTCCCTTCGGGGAGAGGGGGCGGTCTATAAATTCAATAAATAAATAAAATAAATAGAAGGACATTAGTAACCTGGTTGTGTAGTGAATCTGGCTTCCCCATTGACTCTGCTTGTCAGAAGATCGCAAAAGAGGGGCACTGCAACCGTCATAAATGTGAGACACTTCGGTGTAATGGTTGTTAAGGGAAGCTGGCTTTCCCATTGACTTTGCTTGTCAGAAGTTCGCAAAAGGGGATCACATAACCCGGGGACACTGCGACCGTCATAAGTATGCGTCGGTTTGCCAAGTGTCTGAATTGGGATCATGCGACCATGGGAACGGTCGTAAGTGTGAAAAAGAGTCCTAAGTCACTTTTTTCAGTACCGTTATAACTTTGGAACGGTCACTAAATGAACTGTTGCAAGCCGAGGACTCCCTGTACATGGACAAGTGACTACGGTCTTACTTAGTGCATAGAAAATAACTTAAATGTAAATCTTTATGAAATTAATCGTTGGCAAAAAGCAAACGACGTTCGTCACGGAAATTTGGATGCAACAGGTGGCCGTACCTTAATGGCCACTCTAGGGAATCAAATCTTGGTGGACTTCCGCCTCGGGGGTGCCCATAGCGCTGACGTCATCTCTTAGGTTCAAAGCCCACCGGGTTTTCTCGGGTCCCTGGCCGCCTCCCCCACAGCCTACTTACGCGCATGCCCAGTAGCTCTCGGTAAAAACGGATGGTCTTAGCTCGGTCGCCGACTTTGAAGACAAAGTGTAACGCGCGTCTCGCCTTCATTTTCTTCTTTCAAAAGATCGCGAAGGTAATTCGGGTTCTGGGATTGTAGGCTATTTTATTTTGTCGCGGCGTGTCGCTGTCTGATAACGTCACAGATTCAACATGGCCGGAGACCCGTTTTCACGCGGACTCAATCTTTCGCTATAGAAAATCCCCACCCCCTCATTGAAAACTACAGCCAATAGGAGCTGCTATTTCCAACCGGAAGTTCCCGTTGGTTTTAGGCGCTCTATATCATTTTCTCTATTGCTGAAAAGAATAATTGTTCTGATTCGGCACAGCTATCCATCTCCTTGACATCGAAATCTCGCGAAACTAGTGCTAATACTCTCATCTTTGACTATTTCCGCCCGTGAGCAAGATGGCGTCCTTGTTTAGGCATGCGTGGGCTCCTCTACTCTTGACGCCGTGTCGGATTAGCTTTGGGAGCCGCCGCGGCATTCGCGGTCTAAGAAGGAAACCCCTCCGCGTGCTTCCCTCGGCCGCGGAGGCGCAAGAGAAGCAACGGATCGTCCCCAGCAAAGTTAAGGCCCCTTATATCCCTAAAGCGCCCCCAAAGGAGCGCCAACCGGAACCGGAACCCAAAGAGGCGGAGCTGCGTTATGAGCGGGCCGGACCCAACGAAAAGCGACTGAGGTAATTTCATTTGCGCAAAGCATCCTGGGTGCTGTAGTGCGAGCTACTGGGGGAAGTAAATAGAAATGGAAGAAGCGAACCACAATTCCCAGCGTCCTTCGGAAGAGACACGGGGAGTCGCGGCTTGTGACCGCGCAACGCTTCCTGGGAATTGTAGTTTTGAGGGGAATCGAGGCGAAAAGAGATTTTCTGATGATATAGATAGAGGATAAATGTGGTAGGCAGGTAGGCAGGCAGGCAGATAAACAGATAGATACTGGGAGAGAGACAGATATGTACATACATATAGATTAGATAGAAATGGATAGATGATAGGTATAGATAAGATAGATGATGGATAGTAGGTAGGCAGAGAGATAGATTAGATATTTAGATAGATAGATGATAGATAGATAGATAGATAGATAGATAGATAGATAGATAGATAGATGATAGATAGATAGATAGATAGATAGATAGATAGATGATAGATGATAGATACCCTGTTTCCCTGAAAATAAGACCTCCCCGGATAATAAGCCCTCCCCAAAAATATTCCAGCACAGTAGCAGCCATGGGGTAACCACGCTCGCTGCCTCCTGCACCTCAAAAATAATAAGACCTCCCTGAAAATAAGTCCAAGCGCTTATTTTGGGGGTCAAGGTCAGGGAAACACGGTGGATAGATGGATGGATGGATGGATGGATGGATGGAAGATAGATAGATAGATGATAGATAGATAGATAGATAGATAGATAGATAGATAGATAGATAGATGATAGATAGATAGATAGAGTAGATTGACAGAGACAGATACTGGGGGAGAGAGAGAGATATGTACATATAGATGTACGCATACATATAGATAGATAGAAATTGATAGATGATAGGTATAGATAGAGATGAGACAGATGGTGGATGGTAGGTAGGCATATAGATAGATAGATAGATAGATAGATAGAGAGAGAGAGAGAGAGAGAGAGAGAGAGAGAGAGAGAGATGGACATGCAAGACAGATACACAATAGAGATGGATATGGATAGAAAGATAGATATGGATGGATAAATATGATAGAAACATGATATAGCTCGATGATAGATATGATATAGACAGACAGACAGATAGATATTGATTGATGGATGATAGAAATAGCTAGAGAACTTGATAGATTAAAGCTAGTGAGATAGAGAAAGAAAGATAGCTACAAAGACAGACAGATATAAAATTAGAACGGTGGATGGATGAATGGATAGAGAGATAGAGACAGAGATTAGATAGATAGAGAGAATCAGCCCACTTTTGGGTGATGCCCTGTTACTTTCTTTTGCTCTTCCTTTTGTTTTAAAGCCTTCCTGGCAGACTTTCACAGACCCCGCTTTTCCCAACAGGAATTTGGTGACCCTTGCTAAGTCCAGAGCGTTTCGCGAGAAGCATGGGAGAATCCTGCTGGAAGGACGGAGGCTCATTACAGACGCCCTGGAGGCGGGAGCTGTTCCGCAGACGATCTTCTTTAGCCTAATGGAGAACCTGAAGCTGCTGCCTGCGGCCAAACTCAAACGGGCCGCCCTCGTCAAAGTGAAATACAACGAGATCAAGATGTGGTCAGACGTCATCACACCACAGGGGTTAATTGGTAAGTTCCAGTAGAAATCGGAAGGCTTCAGACATAGTTGTTGTGTATTTATGAGATTTTTATCCTGCTTTTATGATTTCATAAGTAACTTGAAACAAGGAACATATCTAATACTCTTTCTTCCTTCTGTTTTCCCCACAACAACAACCCTGTGAGGTGGGTTGGGCTGAGACAGGAGCTGACCCAGCTGGCTTTCATGCCTAAGGCAGGACTAGAATTCACTGTCTCCTGGTGATTGGCTCAGAGTCACCTAATCAGCTTTCATACCTAATGTGGGACTAGAACTCACTGTCTCCTGGTGATTGGCCCAAGTTCACCTAATCAGCTTTCATACCTAATGTGGGACTAGAACTCCCCGTCTCCTGGTGATTGGCCCAAGTTCACCTAATCAGCTTTCATACCTAATGTGGGACTAGAACTCACTGTCTCCTGGTGATTGGCTCAAAGTCACCTAATCAGCTTTCATACCTACCGTATTTTTGGAGTATAAGACGCACTGGAGTATAAGATGCATCAAGATTTTGAAGAGGCAAATTAAACTCTCTGCAGACCTCCCAAAAATGGCCCGTTTTTCGTGAAAACAGACCCATTTTTTTTTTCAAAAAAAGGGCATGACTAGCCTTTAGGAGGCTTGTAGAGTGCTCGTGGGGGGTGGGGCCCTGCAAAAATGAGCCAAAAATGGCCCATTTTTCACGAAAAGGGCCAGTTTTTTTGTCAGAAAGGCATGTATAGCCTTTAGGGGGCTTATAGAATGTTCCTGGGAGCTGGGGTGGAGCAGGGGAAATTGAGCAAAAAAAGCCCTGTTTTTCGCTTATTTTTTCTCTCCCCAACTCCCAGGAGCACTCTGGAAGCCTCCTAAAGACTCTGCACGGCCATTTTGATGAAGGGGGTGGGGTTTCGGGAGGCAAAATTGCTGTATTCAGTGTATAAGACGCACCCAGCCTCTTTTTTGAGGGAAAAAGTGTGTCTTATACTCTGAAAACTACAGTAATGCAGGACTAGAACTCACCATCTCCTGGTGATTGACTCAAAGTCATCTAATCAGCTTTCATGCCTAATGCAGGACTAGAACTCACCGTCTCCTGGTGATTGGCCCAAAATCCTCTAGCCAGCTTTCGAGCCTAAGACAGGACTAGAACTCACCATGTCCCAGTGATGGGCCCAAAGACACCCAGTCAGCTTTCATATCTAATGTAGGACTAGAACTCTCCGTCTCCTGGTGATTGGCCCAAAGTCACCTAATCAGCTTTCATATCTAATGTAGGACTAGAACTCACTGTCTCCTGGTGATTGGCCCAAAGTCACGCAACTGGCTTTCGTGCCTGAGGCGGGACTAGAGTTCAGTCTACACTATCAATCATTGGCCCATAGTCACCCAGCCAGCTTTAGCCACCTAAAATGAAACTAGAATTCACAGTCTCCTAGTGATTGACCCAAAGTCACCCGGCTGAATTTCTGTGCCTAAGACGGGACTAGAAAAGACTGTCATCCACTGTCATCTCTGACTGGATGATGGTGGGGAACGGAAGGATTGATACCCCTTGCAGACAGCTGGTCATTTGCATCCTTTTAGAACGTCCTTCAGCCCACTTGGAGGTTTCTCTGTGTCCTCAGGGTCACCTGGGTGGTGCAATATTGTTACTGTAGTCTGCAATTCTTTTCCCTCTGGAAATCCATTCCTTCTCCCACAACCATTCCAAGGGTGTCCATCCCAAATTGTATAGCTAAAGGTCTGTAGAGATTCTCAGTCATCCAAGCCACAGTTGCCCCAAAGGTGCTTTTTTCAGGAGGCAACTGGACTTTCTTGTTTTTTCTTTGAAGAGGTTTCACTTCTCATCCAAAGAAGCTTCTTCCGCTCTGGGGAATGGAAGGGTTGAAACTCCTTGCAGACAGCAGGTCATTTGCCTCCTGAAAAAAGCACTTTGGGGACAACTATGACCTGGGTGACTGAGAATCTCTACAGAGGTCCAGCTGAGGCCATGGGGATTAAGGATCTGGTCAGCTCAGGGTTCAATCTGCAGCTGGGGGTTGGACCAAGGCCTGTTTCTCTGCCCCCAACCCAGTCTGACTCCTCTTCCCCTCCCAGCCAATCACCTCCCGCCTCTCTTGCTTTCTCGCAGGCATTTTCGCCATGCCCCATCACGCCAAAATGACCTACCCCGAAATCCCGCAGGAGCAAGTCCTGCCCCTCACCCTGATCTGCGACAACATTCGGGACCCCGGAAATCTGGGCACCATCCTCAGATCGGCGGCGGGAGCCGGCTGCTACAGTGTGTTGCTTGTAAAAGGTGAGGAGGGGGCCGCTGGGCATTGGTTGGATGGGGAGAAGTGGGCTGGATTTGATCTCGGTCATCCCTCCATGGGGTGGGAAGGGGGAAATTGGCACAATAGGTGGGAGGAGGTGGTTGGATCGCTTCTGGCAAAAGTCAGGACTTTTGCTTGGAAATTTTACGTGAGGCGGGTGTATCAAAATGTTTCCCCTGCAAAGGGAAAGGAGGGTTTCATGAGCCGAGCCCGAGTGCGAATCCTGGGTCGTCAGATTTTGATATTGTCTCAATTTGAAGAGGGTAAAAAGATGGTTTTACTTCTGTGCAGCTTCTTTGACTGCCAAGAGGGGAGGATTTCCACTCCCAGAATTCCCCAGCCAGAATGCTTTAAGAGGGGAGGACTTCCACTCACAGAATTCCCCAGCCAGCCATGCTTTAAGAGGGATGGACTTCCACTCCCAGAATCCCCCAGCCAGAATGCTTTAAGAGGGATGGACTTCCACTCCCAGAATCCCCCAGCCAGCATGCTTTAAGATGGATGGACTTCCACTCCCAGAATTCCCCAGCCAGCTATGCTTTAAGATGGATGGACTTCCACTCCCAGAATTCTTCAGCCAGCATGCTTTAAGAGGGGTGGGCTTCCACTCCCAGAATCCCCCAGCCAGGATGCTTTAAGAGGGGAGGACTTCCACTCCCAGAATCCCCCAGCCAGGATGCTTTAAGAGGGGAGGACTTCCACTCCCAGAATCCCCCAGCCAGCCATGCTTTAAGAGGGGAGGACTTCCACTCCCAGAATCCCCCAGCCAGGATGCTTTAAGAGGGGAGGACTTCCACTCCCAGAATTCCCCAGCCAGGATGCTTTAAGAGGGGTGGGCTTCCACTCCCAGAATTCCCCAGCCAGCATGCTTTAAGAGGGGTGGGCTTCCACTCCCAGAATTCCCCAGCCAGGATGCTTTAAGAGGGGAGGACTTCCACTCCCAGAATCCCCCAGCCAGGATGCTTTAAGAGGGGAGGACTTCCACTCCCAGAATCCCCCAGCCAGCATGCTTTAAGAGGGGAGGACTTCCACACCCAGAATTCCCCAGCCAGCAGGCTTTAAGAGGGCTGTACCCTCTAACTGGCTGTGGAATTCTGGGAGTTGAAGTCTCCCCCCCTTACCTTTGCCCATATGGCGAAGTATTGCTACCTCCTCTTTCTTCTTCCTCTCCTCCTTCCTGCAGGCTGCGTTGATCCCTGGGAACCCAAAGTCCTTCGGGCAGGGATGGGAGCCCATTTCCGGATCCCCATCATTTCCAACCTGGAGTGGGACTTGGTGCCCAATTACCTGCCCACCGAGAGCTGCATCCACGTGGCCGAGAGTGGTCACGGGAGGCCCCCAGAAGAGGCCAAACAGGCTTCCCCAGCCCAGGCTGCTCCCTGGAAACCCAAATCCTCCAACCGGACGTCCCAGCTGGGCGGCCAGGAGAAAAAGGAGGAGGAAGAACCAATCTTGCTGAAACTCCAGCCGTATTACAATCCGTGGATGGAGGCCTCCGTGGCCGTCGTGGTCGGCGGGGAGACCCATGGGGTGAGCCCCGAAGCCAAGCAGCTGGTCGAGAGGAGTGGCGGGAAGCAGCTGGCCATCCCCGTGGTCCCCGGCGTGGAGAGTTTGAACTCTGCCATGGCTGCCAGCATCCTCCTCTTCGAGGCCAAGAGACAGTGGCTGATGAAGGAAAGCGGTGCTTCCGGGCTCCAGTTGAAACAGTGAGGACTAGAATCCCGAATCTCGACTTTTGTTTGGAAAGTTTTTTTAAAAAAAGGCTCTCCGAGTGGTCTCCTTTTCAGCCTCCGCTACATTGCGGCTTCTTGGGGGAGAGGGGCTTTCAGAGAGGAGGCAGGGGGAAAAAAAAGTCAAGATGGCCACAAAAATTAGGTAACCGAACTCCGCCCCCTTTCGTATAGATGCGAGGCTTTGGTCAGGCAAAGCTGGGGATGGGCCATTTGACTTTTTGGGACATGTGCATGCACACACACAAACAAACACACAGAGATCTCACACAGAGATCTCACAGGTACAGATCTCACACATCACACACAGGTACAGATCTCTCTCTCTCTCTCTCCCTCCCTCCCTCCCTCCCTCCCTCCCTCCCTCCCTCCCTCCCTCCCTCCCTCCTCTCTCTCTCTCTCTCTCTCTCTCTCTCTCTCTCTCTCTCTCTCTCACACACACACACACACACACACACACACACACACACATGTCACCTTCCCCTCTGTCCAAACGGGACAATTTCTGGCAGCCCCGCGAAGGGCAAGTTGAGGGCGGATGTTGCCAAAAGGGACTGTGCTGTTGTGGGTCAGGATTTGCACACTTTCTTGGCAAATCCATGAAGAGATCGGGGTGCAGCTAGTCCTCAACGGCCGTCGCAATTCTGGTTATACGTCGCCCCAGGCATCTGTTGAAACGTGCTGCAGCTCACGAAAGCGTCAGAAGTTTTCAATCCAATGTTTTTGAGTCCAAAACACGGCTCTCGGATTCTTCCGACCGACACCCCTGGCCTCTGGCAATGTAATAAAACACTCGTGGCGACTGGCCGTCTGGATTGATTTCTTTCTGTGCTTTAGCGGCGCACAGAAATTTAGCAGGTCAGTAAAAATTCCAGTCTTTTGGATGAGTTAACAGTACTCATTTCAGAATAACAGAGTTGGAAGGGACCTCGGAGGTCCTCTAGACCAGTGTTTTTCAACCTTGGCAACTTGAAGATGTCCGGACTTCAAGTCCCAGAATTCCCCAGCCAGCGAATGCTGGCTGGGGAATTCTGGGAGTTGAAGTCCAGACATCTTCAAGTTGTCAAGGTTGAAAAACACTGGTCTAGACCAACCCCCTGCTCAAGCAGGAGACCCTAAAAACCATCTGAGGCAAAGAGTTGTCCAATCTCTTCTTAAAGACCTCCAGTGATGGGAGTCCCCACAGCTTCTGGAGGCAAGTCGTTCCACGGATTAAAGTAGTCCTCAATCTACGACCACAGCCCAGCCCACCGTTTCTGTTGCTGAGTGAGACGCTAAGTGAATGTTGCCCCATCTTACAACTTTTCTGGCCGCAGTTTGTTCAGTGGGATCCCTACAGTGAAGCTATGAACACGGTTGCTAAGTGAATCTGTCTTCCCCATTGCTTGCCAGAAGGTCGTAAAACGGGAACAGATGACCCCGGGACGCTGCAACCATCATAAACACGAATCAGTGGCCAAGTGTCCTGAATTTTGATCACGTGGCTGTGGGAATGCCGCAATGGTCGTATGTGTGAAAAACTGTCATAAGTCACTTTTCAGTGCCGTTGTAACTTTGAATGGTCATTGAACAAACCGTTGTATGTTTAGGACTATGTTTAATTGTTCTCACTGTCAGGAAATTTCTCCTCAGTTCTAGGTTGCTTCTCTCCTTGATTAGTTTTCACCCATTGCTTCTTGTTCTATTCTCAGGTGCTTTGGAGAATAGTTTGACTCCCTCTTCTTTGTGGCAACCCCTGAGATATTGGAAGGCTGCTATCATGTCTCCCCTAGTCCTTCTTTTCATTCAATACAATACAAATACAATAGTAGAGTTGGAAGGGACCTTGGAGGTCTTCTAGTCCAACCCCCTGCCTAGGCAGGAAACCCTATACCGTTTCAGACAAACGGCTATCCAACATCTTCTTAAAGACTTCCAGTGTTGGGGAATTGCTTCTTGTTCTGCCTTCAGGTGCTTTGGAGAATAGCTTAACTTTCTCAGGTTTTCTCTTGAAAATGTTTCACTTCTCATCCAAGAAGCTTCTTCAATTCAGACTGAATGGTGGGGAAGGGAAGGGGTTATATTCTTTGCATGCATTTGGTCATTAGTACTCTGAGGGTCCGTAGTTAGCTCTCTGAGAATAAGTTGAAGACAGAATTACAGAGTTGGAAGGGACCTTGGAGGTCTTCTAGTCCAACCCCCTGCCTAGGCAGGAAACCCTATACCGTTTCAGACAAATGGCTATCCAACATCTTCTTAAAGACTTCCAGTGTTGGGGCATTCACAACTTCTGGAGGCAACTTCTGTTCTATTGATTAATTGTTCTAACTGTCAGGAAGTTTCTCCTCAGTTCTAAGTTGCTTCTCTCCTTGATTAGTTTCCACCCATTGCTTCTTGTTCTACCCTCAGGTGCTTTGGAGAATAGCTTGACTCCCTCTTCTTTGTGGCAACCCCTGAGATATTGGAAGACTGCTATCATGTCTCCCCTAGTCCTTCTTTTCATTAAATTAAATTTCAGAAGCTGGCAGCCAAAGAATTTTTTTTCTCACCAGTTCACATTTTCACACTCCTTTCCTTTTCTTTTTTTTTTTTCCATTTCCATCCCCTGCTTTTGCTTGTCAAAAGCGATGAAAGTCGGTTCAGACCGCCGAGCTGGCGAAAACAATGTGCAACAAAAGAATTGTAATCCTTCTGTTTTGTTTTGTTTTTCCTCTTGCCGAAAACGTTTACAATGTGCTGCATAAAATCCACTGGCCCTGTGAAAAAGACCGCAGGGTGACATCACTTCTTCCCTTTGATCCCTGGCCAAAAAGCCGGACAGGCTCGCTTACTCCCAAATTTGGCTGTGTTTGTTCAGGAGGGGCTTGGCTCCCTTTGGATTTAAAAAAATAATATTTTCCCCTTGTGTTGAATTGCCCTTCCTTTGCAGGACTCCTGAGGTCTTTCGGTCGTAAAGAAAACTTTGTGTTCCAACTCAAATCTTATTTTCTTTTTGCTCTGAAGGCGTAATCCCCGTGCATTAGAGTTTACCAGGTTAACAGAGTTGGAAGGGACCTTGTAGGTCATCTAGTCCAACCCCACTGCCCAAGCAGGAGATCCTACGCCATTTCTGACAGAGGGCAGCCCAGTCTATTCTTGAAAGCTTCCAGTGATGAAGCTCCCACAACTTCCGGAGGCAACTTCTGTTCCATTAGTTCATTGCTTTCACTGTCCGAAAATTTCTCCTTATTTCCAGGTTGAATCTCTCCTTAGTCAGTTTCCATCCATTCTTCCTTCTCTGCCCTTCAGGTGCCTTGGAAAATAGCTTGACCCCCTTCCTCTCTGGGGCAGCCCCTCAAATCTAGGAAGATGCTCTAATGCACGGGTGTCCAAACTTGGGAACTTTAAGACTTGTGGACTTCAACTCCCAGAATTCCCCAGCCAGCCATGCTGGCTGGGGATTTCTGAGAGTTGAAGTCCACAAGTCTTAAAGTTCCCAAGTTTGGACACCCCTGCTCTAATGTCTCCCCTGATCCTTCTCTTCCCTAGACTAGCCACGCCCAATTCCTGCAACTGTTCATTGTGTGTTTTAATCTCCAGGCCTTTGATAATCTTAGATAGATTCAGATTAACAGAGTTGGAAGGGACCTTGCAGGTCATCTAGTCCAACCCCCTGCCCAAGCAGGAGACCTACACCATTTCTGATGGATGGCAGTCCAGTCTATTCTTGAAAGCCTCCAGGGATGGAGCTCCCACAACTTCCGAAGGCAACTTCTCTTCCATGGGTTCATTGCTTTCACTGTGAGAAAATTTCTCCTTATTTCCAGGTTGAATCTCTCCTTGTTCAGTTTCCATCTATTATTCCTTGTCTGGCCTTCGGGTGCTTTGGAGAATAGCTTGACCCCTTCCTCTCTGGGGCAGCCCCTCAAATATTGGAAGATGCTCTCCTGTCTCTCCTGGTCCTTCTCTTCCCTAGACAAGCCATGCTCAGTTCCTGCAACTGTTCAGCGTATGTTTTAGTCTCCAGTCCCCTCATCATCCTGGTTGCTCTTCTCTGCACTTCTTCTAGAGTCTCCACATCTCTACATCGCTATTAATTTTGGGGCACCATATTATTTAGCCCAGGAAGTATATTTTTGTCTTCTATGCAACTTTTTTCAAGCCGTGAGGTTATTTTAATTGGGGGTTTTCCCCCCTTTCGTTTTAATTTCCAAACCTGACAGGCAGATGTTCACGCTTAAAAGTTTTAAAGAAAAAAAAACAATAAAAATAATAACTTTGAAGCACAACCCAGCTGGTCGAGATCCAAGTCCCAAGGACAAACCTAAGATTTCAACTAAGCCATCATTTAGCCTCATCATTCTTGGGCTTAAAATAAGACATTGGAAAACCACAAGGGACATTGCCCAGCCTGGTTTCCCCCCAGTTAATGAAGGCCTCGGAGGGGCTCTTGAATCTTCCGAAATGCTTCTTCCTCCCAGGTGTCTCTCCGCACCTGGGCGGAGCTGCCATTTGCAAGAGGAGCGATTGACAGGAATCTTTTTCTTCTCCTTTTTTGAGGGCTTAGATGTCGTATCGGTTTTCCCTTCCTGGACTCGGAAGCATTTTTCTCAAATACTTTCCTTTGGGGTTTTGGGAAATGAGGCCGGAGAGCTACTCCTGGCCAGCAGGTGGCAATGTCTTCATTGTAAGGCTAGATGAGACCACCGACCCCACAGCTCTCTGGTGTCTGTCTGTATTGTCTATCATCTATCTATCAATCTAATATCTGTTTATCCATCTCTATAAATCTATCTCTATATCTATCATCCACCCATCCGCTCTACCTATATCTATCTATCTATCTATCTATCTATCTATCTATCTATCTATCTATCTATCTATCTATCTTCTATCTATCTATCATCCATCCATCACTCTATCTACCATCTGTCTACTCTACATCTATCCATATCTATCAATTTATCATCCATCCATCCCTATATCTATCATCCATCTACATCTATCCATATCTATCAATTTATCATCCATCCATCCCTATATCTATCTGTTTATCATCCATCTACATCTATCCATATCTATCAATTTATCATCCATCCATCCCTATATCTATATCATTATCTACAGTATATCTATCTATCATCTATCTATCCATCCATCCATCCATCATCTATCTCTATCCATACTATTTATATATCCATATCTATCAATCTATCATCCATCCATCTCTGTATCTATTTCTATCTATCTATCTATCTATCTATCTATCTATCTATCTATCTATCTATCTATCTATCTATCTATCTATCTATCTATCATCTATCTATTCTGACCCCCTCCTCTTGTATACCAAGACACTCTGACACAAAGTCTCTTCAAAGATGTTTATTGACATACAGGTTCCACCTTGGCAGCAATCCAGCCTGCCAAGGTCAAGATAGCACTCTGGGCAGCAATCCAGCTACAGCGACACCCCTTGGCAGCAATCCAGCTACCAAGCTCCAGATAATCACCTTAGCAGCACTCCTGCCTGCCAAGGTCCAGGGAACAGATTGACAGCAATCCAGCCTGCCAAAGTACAACACAGATCTGAGCTTCTCCAACTCCAATGATCAGTTGATTCCTGCAAAGGGTGTGTCCACAAGCAGTCCCTTTATAGTCTGGAGAGGAGTCTAATGATCAGCAGCTGAGAGCCATTACCTCCTGTAATTGCTCAACTGCTCCTTATGCCGGGTAGCACGTCGGTAACGAGCATCTAATAGCTCACTGCTGATGTCTGACTCACTGTCCTGTGACTCCACCCCACTGCTCCAAGGCATGACATCAGGAGCCCCCTTCCTTTGGCTTTCACCACTGCTCCATGCCTCAGGCACCCCCTGGTGGCCAACCAGCCTCTCTGCGCCCTGCTCAGCGTCGGAACCCTGTCCAGGGTCCCCCACCTCCTCTTGAGCCGACTCAGAGGGACCCTCGCTGTCGGAGTCTGGTGGCAACTCCAACGGCTCCTGCTGGGCCACAACACTATCTATCTATCTATCTATCTATCTATCTATCTATCTATCTATCTATCTATCTATCTATCTATCTATCTATCTATCTATCATCTACCTACCTACCTACCTACCTACCTACCTACCTACCTACCTACCTACCTATCATCTATCCACACTAATCTATGCATATCTATATCTACCTATTAAGTATCTTATCTATCTCTGTGTATCTAATCTATCATCTATGTATCATCTCTATCATCTATCTTATCATTTATCTTCTATATACGGTATTTATTATCTCTATGTCTACCTTTCCGTCTATCATCTGTCTGTCTTGTCTAATCTGGTGAGTGTGAGAAATGGTTGTAAGTCGCTTTTTTCAGTGCCATTATAACTTTGAAGTGTCACTAAATGAACGGTTGTTGGGGACGCCCTGCGTTCAGACATTGTTGGTAGAAATGCTTGCATTCTTCCCGTCCTGCGCACACAGACAGACCCAGGCAAGGAGAGACATTGGGTTGTCCCGATGGACATTTGTGAAGTGAATTTTGCCTCGTTTTACGACCTTTCTTGCTACAGTTGATAAATGAATTGAATCAAATCGAATAACAGAGTTGGAAGGGACCTTGGAGGTCTTCTAGTCGAACCCCTTGCTTAGGCAGGAAACCCTATACCATTCCAGACAAATGGCTATCCAACATCTTCTTAAAAGACTTCCAGTGTTGGGGCATTCACAACCTCTAGAGGCAAGCTGTTCCACTGGTTAATTGTTCTAACTGTCAGGAAATTTCTCCTCAGTTCTAAGTTGCTTCTCTCCTTGATTAGTTTCCACCCATTGCTTCTTGTCCTGCCCTCAGGTGCTTTGCAGAATAGCTTGACTCCCTCTTCTTTGGGGCAGCCCCTGAGATATCGCTGTAGTTGTTAAGGTAGCCACACCGTTGTTAAGTGAGTCTGGCTTCCACGTTGATTTTGCTTGTCAGAAGGTCGCAAAAGGGGGATCACGACTGTCATAAATACATGCCAGTTGCCAAGTGTCATAACCCAGTTAAAGGTTACACACAGACAAACAAGACTGTAGTGTTATAACCAACAAACCATCCATCCATCTCCAGGGCTTGTCTAAGATGTCTAATATACTGATTAAGCTTGAATACAAGTAATTCTCACCACCATTCATTTAGTGACTGTTCGAAGTTGCAGCAGCACTGATAAAGTGACTTATGACCATTTTTCACACTTACGACCGTTGCAGCAGCCCCCCAGGGTCACAGGATCCAAATTCAGACACTTGGCAACCGACTCCTATTTATGACGGTCGCAGTGTCCCAGGGGGTCACGCAATCCCCCCTTGCGACCGACTAACCAACAAAGTTGCCCGATTCATTGAACGACCGTGTTCCTAGCAACGGCAGGGATTCACTTAACA
Source organism: Natrix helvetica (assembly GCF_964273705.1). Classification (NCBI taxonomy): domain Eukaryota; kingdom Metazoa; phylum Chordata; class Lepidosauria; order Squamata; family Natricidae; genus Natrix; species Natrix helvetica. Next base: position 294,432,981 of record NC_138552.1, read on the forward strand.
ACCGTGGAAAGAGGGGGGTTCGTAAAACGGGGTAAAACTCAGCCAACAACTGTCTCGCTTAGCCACGGGAATTTGGGGCTCAGTTGTGGGTCGAGGACTACCGTACCTGTAATTCTGTTTTGGGAGGGAAGCTTTGAATCTGTAAAATGGGGTTTTTGAAAAGGAAGAAGGCGGGAACGGCAGACCCAACGGTGAAATTCGACCACCCCTGGTTGGCTCCGCCCATATCCGCCCGTCCCTTTTGGCCACTCGCCTCCCACCCCTTCCAGCCAGTGGTGGGTTGCTCTTCCTGTCGCTAGCGGACTTGATCTGTTTGTGCATGTGCCTGACGTGCGCTGCGCATGCATGCGCAATCCACCCCTGCGACAACCAGCTGCTTGTTGGGGCTTGCGCAGGCGCTACATGCTGTGCGCAGTGTGCCTTTTGGCATAAATACAGCTATAGAGCGCGGGTAGGCGGGTGGGCTAAACAAGCCACCGTACCGGTACGCTCTCAGCTGCTCCAGGCCACTCCCGTTATGGCTGTACCGGCAGAAACCCACCACTGCTTCCAGCCGCTCGCCCCTTCCAGCTGTTTGCCCCGCCCACTCACTCCCGCCCTATATGTTGCCTTCGCCACGCGGCCCAGTTAATCACCCTGCTGGCTCGAGCGGACTAACATTGGGAGCCAAGCAGCTGGGCCAAGAATGCCCCCCCATCCATCGGGGGGGGCCACATCCACCATGAAACAGATGAATGGAACTATCACCTATCCTTTGCCACCATTTACCATTTACCACCTTTGCCTTTCCCCCCACCATCTGGGATATTTAATCATGGCTTGCTCTCCCCCCCCCTTTCTCTCCAAGTTCTAAGTACCACCTGGACATTGAAAAACCCTCCGCCCTCCATTGAGACTCTAGCCCGCTGGTTTTTAACTATTAACTTTTATATCATCTGCACCCCTACCCTATCGGGATGGTCAACAACCTACCAATTTACTCGAGGACAGACCTGCTTCGCCTGCAGGAGGCCCCTCTCTCGCAGGTATGGCCCTTGGCTCTCTTAAGGGCCAGCCTTGATGACGGGTTCGTGAACCCCGAGAGGTGGAAGAAGAGGAAGCTGAGGGGCTTTTTAGCAAAATGTTTTATACTGTTTTTAGGGGGTTCTGGGAAGGGGGGGGGATAACCAGGCCAGGAGGGAAGCCAGTGCCACACGAACAGGTGAGTCCAGGAGGGAAGTGAGCGGAGTGGGGGGGGGAGAGGGAACAAACTATTCCAGTAGAGGGTTGTTTTATTACAACGGTCGCGGGGAGGGGGGGGATGTGAGGACAAGAGAAGATCACAAGGTCAGTTGGGAGACCGTGGCTGCTGGCTACGCCCGGTCGTTTGTACCAACCCCCGCAACCTAGGTGGTCGGGATCTACAGAGACAGGGCCTGCGGCTGATGCTTTGCAATGCAAGGTCCGTGACCAACAAGGCCCCCCTCATTAATGAGTTGATCTTTGAGGGGGAGCTGGACCTTGCAGGAATAACAGAGACCTGGTTGGGTCACGAGGGTGGTTTGCCCCTCGTGGAAATGTGCCCACCAGGTTTCCATGCATTTCATCAGCCTCGGGCCCTGGGTAAGGGTGGAGGGGTGGCGGTGGTTATACAGGATGGTCTAGAGCCGAGGGAGTTCACTGTTTCTCAGATACCCGGGTGTGAGTCACTTGGTGTGAAATGGGGCCCAGGGAGGCAGTGGGGTTTGCTGATTGTATACTTGGCTCCTCGCTATACGTCAGCAGCCCTGCCCGAGCTCCTCGAGCTGATCTCGGAGACGGCGGTGGAGATCCCCAAACTTTTGGTTATGGGGGATTTCAACCTGCCGTCGACGGGAGCAGCATCTGAGGTGGCTCGGGAGTTCATGGCTTCCATGACAGCCATGGGCCTGACCCAACTAATTCAGGGCCCCACACATGAGGGTGGCCACACACTGGACCTTGTTTTTGTATCTGAGCAGTGGACGAGTGATCTGGGAATAGGGGACTTAGACATTACTCCCCTGTCATGGTCAGATCACTCTTGTCTCCGGCTAGACTTCCCTGGCGCTACCCCCCACCGCGAGGAGGCAGAGCCAGTTTGTCCAAACTGGTACCGCCCCAAGCACCTGATGGAACCAGATAGGTTCCAGACGGAGCTTGGGCCGCTACCTGTAGCCCTGACCCGCGCTCGGTCGGAGGACCTAGTGGCCGCCTGGAATAGGGCGACGGCTGGGGCCTTGGACCGGGTTGCGCCTTTGCGACCTCTCCTACGGCAGCGACCCACCCGGGCTCCTTGGTATACCGAGGAGCTGAGGGTGATGAAGCGCCAGAGGAGACGTCTAGAGAGCAGGTGGAGGTCCTCACGCTCCGAGTCTGACCGAACACAGGTAAGAGCCTATTTACGGACTTACCTTGTGGCATTGAGAGCGGCCAAACGTAGACATTGTGCCGCTCTTATTGCGTCTGCGGATAACCGCCCTGCCGCCCTGTTTAGGGTCACCCGCTCCCTCTTGGTGCAAGAGACGCGGGGGGCACCCTTACAGGGTAGAGCAGAGGAGTTTGGAGAATATCTGCAGAACAAAGTCGCTCAGATCCGGAGTGGATGGGCCCCCTCCAGTGGTCTGGACGGGCCGTCAACAGTGAGTCTTGTGAGTCCACTCTGGGAGGAGTTTGACTCTGTTGCCCCCGAGGATTTAGACAGGTTGCGTGGAAGGCTGCGACCCACCACATGTTCATTGGACCCGTGTCCCTCCTGGCTGGTACTGGCATCCTGGGAGGTGACACGAGGCTGGCTTCTGGGCCTGGTGAACGCCTCGTTGGGTGAGGGATCCTTACCTACCGTCTTGAAAGAGGCGGTGGTGAGGCCCTTACTCAAGGGGCCTTCACTCGACCCAATGGAGCTAGCTAATTATCGTCCAGTCTCCAACCTTCCTTTTTTAGCGAAGATTGTTGAGAATGTGGTGGCGCAGCAGTTTCCGGGTCACCTCGATGAATCCGATTATCTAGACCCACGCCAGTCCGGCTTCCGACCCGGGCACAGCACTGAGACAGCCTTGGTCGCGTTGGTTGATGATCTCTGGAGGGCCAGAGATAGAGGTTGTTCCTCTATCCTGGTCCTATTAGATCTCTCAGCGGCTTTTGATACCATCGACCATGGTATCCTTCTGCGCCGGCTGGAGGGGATGGGAGTCGGAGGCACCGTGTTACGGTGGTTCGACTCTTACCTCTCCAGCCGGATGCAATATGTGTTGACAGGGGGGCAGAGATCGACCCCGAGGCCACTCTCTTGTGGGGTGCCGCAGGGGTCGGTTCTCTCGCCCCTTCTGTTCAATGCATACGTGAAGCCGCTGGGCGAGATCATCCGTGGTTTTGGGGTTGAATACCATCTGTACGCTGATGATACGCAGCTGTACATTTCAACCCCAAACCACCCCAACGAGGCTGTCGCAGTGATGTCCCGGTGTCTGGAAGCCGTCGGGGTCTGGATGGGGGACAACAGACTCAAACTCAACCCCTCCAAGACTGAGTGGCTGTGGCTTCCGGCACCTCGGTTCAGCCAGCTGACTCCATCGCTGGCCATAGGGGACGAGCTACTGCCCCCTGTGGAACGGGCGCGCAATTTGGGCGTCCTCCTAGATGCCCGGCTGTCAATGGATGACCATGTGGCAGCCGTTGCAAGGGGGGCGTTCCACCAGGTTCGCCTGGTGCGCCAGTTGCGCCCCCTACTGGACCGGGATGCCCTACGCACAGTCACTCATGCGCTGGTGACGTCTCGCCTAGATTACTGTAATGCTCTCTACATGGGGCTTCCCTTGGGACGCGCCTGGAGACTGCAACTAGTCCAGAACGCGGCCGCGCGGGTTATCATGGGGAGGTCTAGATACTCCCACGTAACACCGCTCCTGCGCGAGCTGCACTGGCTACCTGTGGTTTTTCGGGTGCGTTTCAAGGTCCTGATTACTATCTTTAAAGCGCTCCATGGCTCAGGACCTAGTTACTTGCGGGATCGCATCCTCCCACATACATCCCTGCGGCCAATCCGCTCTCACAGGGAGGGCTTTCTCCAAGTGCCGTCCACTAGGCAATGCCAGCGGGCGGCGCCAAGGAGTAGAGCCTTCTCTGTGATGGGCCCAACCCTCTGGAATGACCTCCCCCCCCGACATTAGAACCACCTCGGACTTCCGCTCCTTCCGACAAAAATTGAAGACTCACCTGTTCCGACTAGCTGGCCTGGCATGATTATAAATGTTACATCTATGAACTCCTGGTAGTATATTCTCATCTGGTTATTTTAAGGGTAATGTTTTAGTTTTAATTGTTTTTAGGGCTTTTAGCCTCATATTTATTCTTCTGTACAGTACTCTTAATTTTAATCTCCTCCACATACATACATATATTTATAGTTCTATTTATATTTGTATTTATCTGTGATTTATTGTGGACTGTACACCGCCCCGAGTCCCTTTTTGGGAGAGGGGGCGGTTTAGAAATGTGAATAAATAATAATAATAATAATAACCTCACCAGTCGCCTCGCCCGCATTCCGCCCACTCACCTTGGGGCAGGGTCCAGGGACGCGCCATTCTCCGAGGCCCCGGAGCCACTGCCCGCCTCGTCAGCCACACCCACTCAGTCACATGACCACACCCACCAAGCCACACCCACAGAACTGGTGGGGGTGGAATTGAATTTCACCACTGGGCGTGCCTCTGAAGCAAATTACAGTGTATTGTGAGTTTATTAGAACCGTTTTTATTACAAAGATCCAATCACCATGTACAGTTTTTACAACTTCCACTTAGCCAGAAGAGGAGAAGACAACGCGTTAATTCCAATTTCCCCAAATCAAAAATCACCAGTCTGTGGTAGAATTTTATCTACAACTCTTCTACCAAGATGGGGAACAGAGGCAAAAAAAAAAAAAAAGAGAGACATTTGGGTTAAAAGAAAGAGGGAGAAACGATCTAAAAAGCATCCTGGATGTTATTTTCGAGTGGTGTTTTTCCCCCCGCCCCGCTTGCTCTCTGTCTGCATTGGGACTACAGATCCCAGAATCCTTAGCAGTTGGAATGTTCACAGATGTTCCATAGCACCTTCTGGCTAAAAAAAAGAGAGAGGCTGATTTTAATCCATTGCTATAGTTATTATAATTAATGGCTTAGGGTGATTAAGACTGCGACATTCAAAAAAATAGCGGGTTTGCCCCGTGAGTTGGGGGCAGCAGGCGGGTCCAATTTCAGGAAAGTCACTGAAATAATGAAGTTTATCGTTGGCGTAGTTTTGATAAATGGCATGATTGAAGTAGGCGTAGTCCCTGTCTAGTTAGAAACCTTTTGGCGTAGTTTTGATAAATGGCACGATTGAAATAAGCACAGCCCCTGCAAAGTCAGATTGACCACCCGCCAGAAATCCACCATGGCTCATTTTAAATTTTCCATGGGGGCATTTAGTGCACGACACAATGACAACCCCTGCCTCATTGTGCAAACGATACAATGACACAATCTGCATTATTTGTCTCGCTACTTCAACCTTTCTATGCTTGGCGAAATAAATGAGGGGTTTCATTTTTCTTGTAAAAAATCGGCAGGCGGTTGGGGAAGATGAAGAGGCAGGAACACCAAAGTTGCTCCCGGCTTGGAACGTCACCTCTGAATCCATCCCAGCTATGAACTTAAGTTAGAAACCTTTTGGCATAGCTTTGAGAAATGGCACGATTGAAATAGACACGGCTCCTGCAAAGTCGATCACCTTCCAAAATTGCACTGCTGCTCATCTTGAAAACTTCCACGGGGCCATTTGGTGCAAGGCACGATGACATCCCGTGTCTCTGTGCAAATGCTACAATGACACAATCTGCGTTTGTCTCGGGACATTCTGACATAGAGGACACTGTGCCCAGTCCTTTACGAGTTTTGGGGTCACCTCTCATAGCTAAAGTGTATGCAAGACCAAGTTCTCCCCATTTCACAGGTACCCATTTTTTACTAAAGGATTCTAGCTGTCTCCAAGATGCCTTCACAAGAAACACAGCCTAGTAACCGCCTTTTCCATGTGCGAATCCAGGCTCTGGGGTCAGTTTTGGATTATATCTCGAGCAAAGGTCGGAGACCGCGTTCAGCGAACCAGGGTTCAGCATCCTGGGGGAACACAATCCATCGATTCTCTGAATCAGGACCCTTAAAATACTTTTCCTGCCCCCCAGCAAATAGAGGAGACTAAATTTTGCAATAAACTGCAGTGTTTCTCAACCGTGGGAACTTGAAGAAGGGAGGACTTCAACTCCCAGAAGTCCCCAGCCAGGATGCTTTAAGAGGGATGGACTTTCACTCCCAGAATTCCCCAGCCAGGATGCTTTAAGAGGGGTGGACTTCCACTCCCAGAATTCCCCAGCCAGCATGCTGTGAACTCCTAACATTGTCAGTGAGAGAAGGGGGGAAGCACATACCATGCATACTGTCGGCTGACGTCTCGACCTCAGATTACTGCAGCAGGCTTGCATCTCATAGGGTACCGAGTGCCAAAAAGGTCGTACAGGAACGTCGCACGCACGCTCGTCATGGGCTGCGCTCCAGAAAAGCCTGACTTCCAGGTTCTAACGTGCATGGGTGCCCAACAATCAGCTGGCCGGCGCGCATAAGCGCACCGGTTTTCGGCATTGCCACATGCGTGAAGGACAGCTGATTGTTGCACGCACGAGCGTGCCAGAAACCCAGAAGACAAACAGGCAAGGCTGCGCGTGCCAGGCAACATGGCTTCGCGTGCCATAGGTTCGCCATCACAGTCATAGGGGAATGTGATTTATGACACAGACTGAGGGGAGGGAAGGAACAGGGCTAAAGTTCAGCTATAAATCAAACAAAGCTTAGACCTGGCTGCGAAAAGATCTTGCCTTAATGGTGCTCCTAGTAAATGACTAGTTTTGTATTGAAATTTGGCTTGATACTCATGAATCAATTAGGGCATTTTTAGGAAACCTGACACACGCTTTAAGATGGATGGATTCCACTACCAGAATTCCTCAGGCAACTGGCTTTGAAAAGGGTGGACTTTAAGATGGGTGGACTTTCATTCCCAGAATTCCCCAGCCAGAGTCCTTTTTGACCGGGGGGGGGGAGGGGGGACTTCAAGTTGCTACGGTTGAGAAACACAGCAATACGGACGTGGTGCTAATGTCTTCTTCAGTGGTTTAGTTTGCGGCAATATCCTCAGCTTTAGCCATCTTTAAACCAACATTTCGATGGGTCGACTCACTCCCCCCACTGGTTCACCCTTTCAACGCTTGGTGGAAGAAATTAAGAGATGAGTGTCCTCACTCAAAAGTGGGCAGGGGTCTGCGGAGTGGAAAGCGGGGGTACAAACGCCAAATTTACTCTGGGCTCGGAGCGTCAGTTCTGAAATCCATCCCGGTTTATGAAAACCGCTTTGCAACGTGGAGCTTTTTAAAAGAGTCTCCTGCTTGCCCTGTCTGGATGGCCTCTGGGTACCTCCCCCGTCCCTTTACCCCATCACCCACCCATCCCCAAAGCCAAATTTTGCCCCTCCCCGGAGCCCCCCACCCACCCAACCGCGTTGCTTGCGGGGAAAAAAAGCACCTGGAAAGCATTTGGACAGAAATATCATTCTGGGGTTAAAACAAGGCACCACGAGGAAATGACAGCCGGCCCGCACCAAAGGGGGAGCGCAGACCATTTTTAAATAGCATCTCAGAGATGGGGAAGGGGTGAGAAAAGACCCCCCCTCCTCCGTCCCTGCCCCAGCTTCGGCATTAGATAGGCTCAGGTTTCAGTTTGTCGGCCAGAAAGTCATTCACGAAAGTTTCCACAATCGGTGGCGTGATCTCTTCGACATCCATGACGTATTTAGCACGGGCTGACATGTCCAAGATGGTGAGGAGAGGGGCGGCTTCGGGCAGGTTGGTGTAATCCCGGAGAGAGTCAGTCATGTCATCCTGGAGAGGGGACAGATAAGGAAAAACGGGGGAAAAGAGAATAAATTTCATTAAAATTAGTTTGGGGCATTAATGCCAAGCTCAAAAGTCAAAAATGTATTGCTCAAGGCTACTCAAGCAGCCCTCCGCTTATGGCCACAACGGAGCCCACTTTTCTGCTGCTAAGTGAGACGTTTGTGAAGTGAGTCTTGCCCCATTTTACGACTTTTCTGTTGTGGCCCGCCAGCAGTCAAGGGAGGTAGCAGCAGATTCAGACAGTGGGGAGGGTTGGGGAGGAACCTGGGCCAGTCCTGGAGTCTGGGGAAGGCTCGGATGAGGGCTCTGGGTCGGAGGCGGAGAGGGGGCCAGAGCCGTATGCCAGTTATCAGCTGCCTTTAGTGTCAAACATCAGTGAGGCAGAAGAACAGATGGAGCCTGTTCCCAGTGTGCGCATGCGCAGAGTTGCCAGACGAAGGGAAGGGCTAAAGAAGAGGGGTCAACTTGGGAATAAAGCCACTGGTGGGCGATGAATGGCCCCTCCCAGAGGGAATAAAAGAGGAGCGAAAGGGGAATGGAGTTTGCAGGAGGCCATTAGTTCACTTAATTGGTTCGTGACTCTCCAAGGCTCTTTGCCAAGTTTTGCAGATATCGGCCTGGCAGCTCTCCAAGCCAGAGAAGGTCTGACTGTAAATCCTCCCTTGAAAGACTTTGCTGGATGTGAAGGAGCAGAATTCACAGCAAAATAATAAAAGGTGTTTTTGTCGGGACCAGGAGTTTGCTTCATGCTCTCGGGAAGCCTCGGTTAGAACATTTTCTTGCCACAATTGTTAAGTGAGTCACTGCCGTTCTTAAGCTAGTCAACATGGTCATTATACATTATATACACACATACATACATACATACACCCTTGCAATCGCCAATTTAATTAACAAATTTAATTTGTTCACTGCATTTTGGTTCACTGCATTCCGGACTAGGTTACGGTGCTGATTTGAACGGCCAAAATTTCCACGCAAGCAGTGGATGATGGGTTGAAGACCTCCGCCTTTGAAACCGGCCAAGAGATTTCCTAAGATTGAAAATTTCTTGCGGTCTCAAAGCCCTGCGATTAAATTGCATCATCTCCAGCCACGAGGCAGACTCCCCTAACCACATCTGGCCTTCCTTAATTCTGGATTTTCCAGCTCACAAGCATTTCTCAAGATCCGATTTATTCGAAACTGACATTCTTTGCTTTAATATTTTTCTTGGGGGATTTCAAGTCTTCTTCTGCCTGTTTTATTCCAGGTCTCCTGTTTATACTTTGCAGTTATATTTTGTACATTTTTGGGGTGTACAAGCAAATCTCTTTTTCTTCTACTTCTAAATTTTGCCATCTTTAACAGCACTTTCCATTCCTCCCAATTTTATTCCACAAATTACAAATTTCAGAAATAGACTTAGCTGTATGGTGAATGACTGAGCCACAGAATTTTCTTTTCTTAAGCCTGACAAATTTAAGATGGGTGGAACTTCCACTCCAAGAATCCCCCAGTCAGCATGCTAAATGGGAAGTTCTGAGAGTCGAAGTCCACCAATCTTAAAGTATCCAGGCTGGGGAATTCTGGGAGTGGAAGTCCATTCATCTTAAAGCATGCTCGCTGGGGGATTCAGGGAGTGGAAGCCCTCCCCTCTTAAAGCAGGCTGGCTGGGGGATTCTGGGAGTGGAAGTCCACCCATCTTAAAGCATGCTGGCTGGGGGATTCTGGGATTGGAAGCCCATCCCTCTTAAAGCAGGCTGGCTGGGGGATTCAGGGAGTGGAAGCCCATCCCTCTTAAAGCATGCTGGCTGGGGGATTCTGGGATTGGAAGCCCATCCCTCTTAAAGCAGGCTGGCTGGGGGATTCTGGGAGTGGAAGTCCACCCATCTTAAAGCATCCTGGCTGGGGAATTCTGGGAGTGGAAGTCCATCCCTCTTAAAGCATCCTGGCTGGGGAATTCTGGGAGTGGAAGTCCATCCCTCTTAAAGCATCCTGGCTGGGGAATTCTGGGAGTGGAAGTCCTCCTCTCTTAAAGCATCCTGGCTGGGGGATTCTGGGAGTTGGAATCCAGAAATCCCAAACTGGCCAAGTCTGAGAAACACTGATCCAGTATCTGCTACATATACTCTGCAGTTCCCTTCCTACATTATACAACACCCTTGTGATGTACTTCTCTCCCTTCAACCTCTCCTGCTTGTCTTAAGGTTGGTCACAATATTATCTCCTTGGCAGGTTGGTATCCACCAAGTAGGGGGCCCTTCCCCCCCATGTGCCTGGAATACCTTTTATTATTCCAATTTTGCCATGCCCTATAAGCGCCAATATTTAAGGTGCATTTCTTTGCCTTGACGTTTCCCATCTTTGGAGGCCAGCAAATTTTTAAAATATTTTGGATCTGCGGCTTCCCTTTGAATAGCATTCTTGGCCTTAAATAATTTGCTTTCTGTTGGCACTGCTTTTCCTCCGATAAAAACAAGACAGCTTAGAATTATTTTAAGTCGGGAAAAATAAATCTCGCCCCGGCACCGGCTTCCTTCTTCCACTGGCTTTATTCTGCAGCTTTTTTTTCCCAGAGGCTCCCAATTGCAAAAAAAAAAAAAAAAGGCTTGCTAGATAGAATTTATAGCTGAATTTATTATCTCTCCCGGCTTTGTGTGGGTCCTGCCGCAGCCCACCCACCCACCTGCTTCCCTGCGTCCATCTTGCTTTCCTGCCCTCCGCAAAATGGCGGGTGTGTGTAACTCCTGACTTGCCGGTAGACCACGAGAGGGCAGGGCGTTTGTCGAAGAGGGGTGTGTACGTGTGTATGTCTGTCTGAAACTCTTTTTGTCGTCCTCCCCACCCTACCCTTCCCCACAATGCGCCCAAGACCCCGGCCCGGAAACCCAAGGCGGTGCATCTTGAGCTGAACGGGTGGACGAAATCCAGAAATCGGAGCTGTGATCGTCCTCCTCTTCCAGGAAAAAAAAACCTGGAATTTGGTGTATATTTCCCTCCAAGGGATTGCCATGGCCCACACACTCGTAGGGTCATTATGTTGGTTCCTAAGATTGTGTGTGTGTGTGTGTGTGTTGCTTGTTGTCCTAGCACACAGGTGTTTTCCCTCCTCCAAAACCATCTCCTCCTAAATTTTTTTAGCTGCCTTGTTTTATTGTCTCTCAACACCCTCGGTGCAAAGGCTAACCTACCCGGGGGGGTGCATGTACAAGAGCCAGCATCCCCACCCCCCAAATCTATCCCCACGGAGGCCTCTTCCTCGTGACCCCCACCCACCCTGCCGCAGCCCCCTTCCCCTCGCAGGGCCGGCGCGAAGGGCGAAGCGTGGCGTCCGATGAATGGGTCATTCAGAGAGCTGTCAGCTGAGCCGGCGAGCAGATGGACGGGTGGATGAATGAAGTTGTTGTGTAGTTTGGGGCAGGCCTGGCCACGGAGTGAGGTCGGTAGGAGGGATAGGGGTGTGGGGAGGGGGGCGGCGAGGAGGGGTTGGTTTAGGGGGCGCAGAGGGTCTTTTGTTTGAGGATTCATTGGGCTGACAACGGACACATTCAGCGATCTCCGGAGCAGAGTAGGTGGGAGTGTCTCCTGAGCTTTTGGAGAGGTGGGTGGGTGGAGAAGGACAGAGGGGTGGGAAATGGGGTTGGTGGTCCCGGGGAGGGTGGGAAGGACTGATAGACTAAAGTGCCCTTCTTCAATAAAGTGTTCTGACCGAGGCTTCCCAAGAGCATGAAGCCAACTTCTGGTCCCGACAAAAAAACCCTTTTCTTAATTGACTGTGAATTCTGCTCCTTCACATCCAGCAAAGTCTTTCAAGGGAGGATTTACGGTCACAGACCTTATCTGGCTTGGAGAGCTGCCAGGCCAAGATCTGCAGAACTTGGCAAGGAGAATCACGAACCAATGAAGTGAACTAATGGTCTCCTGCAAACTCCACTCCCCTTTTGCTCCTCTTTTATTCCCTCTGGGAGGGGCCATTCATCGTCCACCTGTGGCCTCACTCCCAAGTTGACCTGTTCTTTAGCTGCTCCCTTCGTCTGGCAACTCTGTGCACGCACATACTGGGAACAGGCTCCAACTGTTCGTCTGCCTCACTGATGTCTGACTCTGAAGGCAGCTGATAACTGGCATACGGCCCTGGCCCCTTCTCTGCCTCCGACACAGAGCCCTCATCCGAGCCTTCCCCAGACTCCAGGAGTGGCCCATCTTCCTCCCCAACCTCCTCACTGTCCGAATCTACTGGTAGTTCCGCTGGCCACTGGCGGGCCACGACATCAAGATGGAAGCCACAGTATAGGGAAAAGCAAGAACATCAGTCTGGCAACCAAGTGTAGTTTAGTTTGCTCTGCAGGAAGTCCTCAACTTACAACAGCTGATTTAATGTCCGTTTGAAGTTACGACGGCACTGGGAAAAAAAAGTGATTGACTGTTTTTCACACTTACGACCGTTGCAGCATTCCCATGGCCACGTGATCCAAATTCGGACGCCTGTCCAATGGCACGTACTTATGACAGTTGCCGTTTCCCAAAGTCACACGATCCCCTCTTGCGACCTTCTGACAAGCAAAAGTTAATGGGGATTCACTTAACTCACTTAACAGCTGAATGGATTCACTTAACAACGATGGGCAGGAAAAGTCATCAAACGGAACCAAAAGCTCTCTGAACAAATGTTTCATTCAGCAACAAAGGTTTGGGGCTCAGTTGTGGTCGTAAGTCAAGGACTACCTGTAAACGAAGCTGTTGCTGAGGCTTCCCAGGTTGTGAAAACTGGGCTAAGGCAGGCCAATGGATCTAGCCACCCGTCTGAAGCACAGCTGCCCGTAAACCACGAATGTCTGCTAGTTTCCCCCTTCCCACTCCCTTCTGCCCCTTACCTCTCCGGCCACAAAGAACAGCAGTGGAGTCTCTTCGTCTTTGGCTTTGTATTGCGCTATGATCTTTTCGGCAATCGGTTGGATCAGCTGCTTAGCCGCTTCGGATTCTCCGTCATCGTCGGAATCTGAAGCACAGGGGGAGACAGAAGGAGGAATGATGAACACACGCCCAAAGTGGGTACAGACAGGAAAAGGAGGAAGGGAAAGAGAAAGAGAGAGAGCAAGAAGAGACAGAGACAAGAGATAGACAGATAGAGAGAGAGAAGAGAGAGAGAGAGTGAAGACAGAGAAGAGAGACAGAGTCAGAGAAGAGAGAGATAGACAGAGAGAGGAGAAAGAAGAGACAGAGACGAGATAGACAGATAGAGAGAGAGAGTCAGTGAAGACAGAGAAGAGAGACAGAGTAAGAGAGAAGAGAAAGATAGACAGAGAGGAGAAAGAAGAGACAGAGTAAGAGAGACACAGAGAGAGAGAGAAGAGACAGAGAAAAGACAGAGAAGAGAGACAGAGACAGAGAGAAGAGAGAGAAAGAGAGAGAGACAAGAGAGAGAAAAAGAAGAAGACAGAGAAAGAGAAAGAATAGATAGACAGAAACAGAGAGAGAGAGAGAGAGAGAAAGGAAGAAAGAAGACAGAGAAGAGACAGAGAGAGGAGACAGGGAGATGAGACAGGAAAGAGAGAAGATAGATGAAAGAGACAGACAGAGAGAAAAGAGAGAAAGAAGAGACAGACAGTAGAAAGAGGGAAAGAGAGAAAGGAGAGGAGAGAGACAGAGGAGAGAAAGAAGAGAGAGACAAAAGAGAAGAGAGAGAGAGAAGGGACAGAGAGAGGAGAGAGAGAAGAGATGAAAGAGACAGAGAAAAGAGCAGAAAGAGGGAGAGAGAGAAAGGAGAGACAGAGAGAAGAGACAGGCAGAGGCAGAGAAGACAGAAAAAGACAGAGAGAAGAGAGAGAAAGAGGAGAAAGGGAGAGAGAAAAAAGAGAGACAGAAGCAGAGAGAAAGCGAGATAGCAAGAGAGAAAAGAGCCCAGGAGGTAGAGGGTTGCTGTAAACACCTTACAAACAGTCCTCAAGTTATGACCAACATGGAGCCTGGCAATTATGGCCGCAAAGTGAATTAGCACGTAACTGGATCCATTTTTATACCTTTTTTTGCATTCAGTCGTAAAGCGAATGCCGCAGTCGTTAAGCGCATCCATTGTTCGTTACGGGTTGGTTTTCACCAGAACTGGAAGTAAACACCGTTTTTTGGGGGAAAAGTCATAAGTTGAGGTCATATGACTGCAGGCCAGTGACAGAAACCTCAAAATGTTGTGACATTTGTGAAAGGTGACATTCAAATTTCAAATCTGAGTTGTACATCCCTGGAGTAGGGATGGGGGAGTCCATGGGAACTTTGAACTGTTGCTAAGCGACTGGTCGTAAGCCGAGGACGACGTGTGGAAGAATTTCCTCTCCATTTTAGGGTGACTGCTGAAAGTGGCAGAACGCATATTTCAAGTTTCTAGTCCTCATTCCTCTTTTCTGCTTCCGTTTGGATTCCTAGATTTCTCTTTTGCGAGGCCTTTGTTCCATTTATTTTTTAAGCATTTCTCTCCATATTTTGCTCCTCCTCCTCCTCCTCTCCGCAAAACCCCTCTCCCTTCTAGAACTGTTGACGTTACCTAGTTGGGTCATGAAACGCCTGCAACAAAACAACCAGGTTCCTAGAGCTGCAAGGACCCCCCAGTCCTCCTCCTCCTTTTCCTCTTTCTTCTCCTCGTCCTCCCCTTCTCCTTCGCTCCACAAACCTCACTCCCTTCTATCACTGATGATGTTACCTAGTTGGGTCATGAAACATCTGCAAAAAAACAACCAGGTTCCTAGAGCTGCAAGGACCCCCCAGTCCTCCTCCTCCTTTTCCTCTTTCTTCTCCTCGTCCTCCCCTTCTCCTTCGCTCCACAAACCTCACTCCCTTCTATCACTGATGATGTTACCTAGTTGTGTCATGAAACGTCTGCAAAAAAACAGCCAGCTCAGAGAGCATCAAGGATCTCACAGTCCTCCTCCTCTTCCTCCCTTGGCTGCTGCATAAGTGTGAAAAATGGCCGTGTCACCTTTTTTCGAGTGCTGTTGCAACTTTGAACGGTCACTAAATGAACTATGGTTAGTCGAGGATTATCTGTGGTCCACGAAAAGGTTTGAAGGCGGGAGTGATGAATTTTGGACATGTGGGGCGTTGTGGGGAGGGGGCGGGAAGCTGTCTGAACCCCCCCTCCCCAAAATGAGCAGTGTTATTTAAACCCCCGAAGAGAATCTGCTGAGAACAACAATTCAAATTCCTCCCAGCTTCTTTCAGTGTTTGCATTCGGCGAGAAAAACATTATTAATGGGATTAAATCTGTCCCCCCTACCCAAAGCCCCTTGGCTCAGATCCAGCTCTCTGGGGGGAGGGGGGTTTGGGCTGACCTCTCCTGCGGCTCCCACCGAGGGGGCAAACATCAACGGGGCGAAACCCATTAACAAAGGGCCCCCCACCCACGCGACGCTCTGCAGAGGAAGAGACAGGCAGCAGCGGGGATGGCCCCCAGCCTCAAAAAGGAGCGTTTGCAATGGAGGGAGGGCGAGAAAGAGGGGAGACGGGGCAGGGAGGGAGGGAGGGGGCTTTTTCTGCCAGGAGTCTGGACCTGGGAAGGGAGCAACTTAGGGGCAGGGGAGAACGCGGAGCCGGAAGCAAGGACAATATACTATTTTTATTTTATTTTATATTATTTTATTTTATTATTTTATTTTATTTATTATTTTATTTTATTTCATTTTATTTATTTATTTTATTTATTTTATTTCATTTTATTTATTTTATTTATTTTATTTATTTTATTTATTTTATTTATTTTATTTATTTTATTTATTTTATTTATTTTATTTTATTTACTATTTCATTTTTATTTCATTTTATTATTTTATGTTTGTTATGTTTTGTTTCATTTTTTGTTTCGTTTTACTTTATTTTACTTTATTCTATTTTATTTCTCTTATTTAATTTGTTTTTATGTTTACTTTATTTTTTTCACTTTATTTCTTATTTTGCTTTATTGTTTTATTTTATTACTTTATTTCTTTTTCTTTTCTTTTACTTTTCTTTTCTCTATTCTTTTGTGTTATTTATTTTTAATTTTTATTCCTTTTCCTTTTCCTTTCCTTTTGTTGTTTTCTTTTTCTTTTATTGTGCCTTATCCCATTTCATTCTATTTTTAAAAATTAAAATTTTATTGTTTATTTTATTATTTTATTTGTTTCTTTTTTCTTTTTCTTTTCTTTTATCTATCCTTTTCTTTTATTTATTTTTAATTTTTATTCCTTTTTCTTTTCCTTCTTTTTATACAATACAATAGCAGAGTTGGAAGGGACCTTGGAGGTCTTCTAGTCCAACCCCCTGCCTAGGCAGGAAACCCTATACTGTTCCAGACAAATGGCTATCCAACATCTTCTTAAAGACTTCCAGTGTTGGGACATTCACAACTTCTGGAGGCAACTTCTGTTCCACTGATTAATTGTTCTAACTTTTCTTTCATTGTGCCTTATTTCATTTCATTTTATTCTTTTTTTTTTAATTTTAATTTTATTGTTTTATTTTATTTTCGGGTCACCCCGGCCTCACGACCATCATGGTTGAAAGCCCACCCAACATTTCCCTGGCTAAGCGAGACAGTTGCCAGGTGAGTTTTGCCGCATTTTACGCCCTTTCTCGCCACTGTTGTTAAGCGAATCGCTGCACTTGTTCAGTTAGCGACACGGCAGCTAAGTGAATCTGGCTTCCCCACTGACTTTGCTTGTGGGAAGGTCGCAAAAGGGGACGGGAGGGGAGGGAGGAGGATTTTTCAACGTGTCTGCTAAACTTTTCCTTTTGAAAAAGTCTGCTTCGGATTCAGCATAGGCGGCACCTTAAGCAGAGGTTGGCATCCAAAGCGGGTTTTTTATTCTATTTTTTTAATTTTCTAAACAAAAAATTAAATCATTTTTTATTCTAACTTTTTAAGAAGAAAAATATTCATTCATTCTCTTCATTTTCTTTTTTCCCCTTCTTTTCTTTCACCTCCCCCTGAAGAGTCCGGGATGACCCAAAATAAAATAAAAATAATAAAATTAAAATTAAATAGAAGAGA
The DNA here is from genome assembly GCF_964273705.1 of Natrix helvetica. Classification (NCBI taxonomy): domain Eukaryota; kingdom Metazoa; phylum Chordata; class Lepidosauria; order Squamata; family Natricidae; genus Natrix; species Natrix helvetica. The sequence continues at coordinate 294,449,948 of NC_138552.1, forward strand.
AATAAACGAAAGAGTAAGACGGACACTCTAAATAATAATCCAAGGTGGCCCAGCGCTGTCCTCAAGGAAGAGAGGAAAAGGGTCGTTTCTTTCTTCTTTTTTTAAAAAAAGATGATTTTTCCTTTGGAAACCAACGGATTTGGCCACATCGGGGACTTCTGGATGTCCACCTCTGGCCTAACCAGATCCCATCGTGCCAGCAGAGCCAACAAAAATTATGCATTTTTACCCAAATGAAATATGTGACAGGTAATATATGTGGCTATATGCATACTTCTGTATTTATTTATTTTGTCATGCTTATTGTAGTGTTATATTGGAGGTGAGAGAGAACTGTATGCAACGAAATTTCACTTTCATATATGCTGATTATACATTCAAAGTGACAATAAAAGTTATTATTCTATTCTGTTCTATTCTATTTCTATTCTTCTATTTAAATCTTATTCTATTCTATTCCATTCTTATTGCTATTCTATTCTATTCTAATTCTTATTGCTATTCTATTTCTATTCCTATTCCATTATATTATATTAATTATATTATATTCTTCTATTTAAATCTTATTCTATTCTATTCTATTCTATTTTTATTGCTATTCTATCCTATCCTATCCTAATTGCTATTCTATTCTAATTCTTATTGCTATTCTATTCTATCCTATCCTATTCTTATTGCTATTCTATCCTATCCTTTCAAGGTGTTGACTATCATCTTCAAAGCGCTCCATGGCACAGGACCTAGCTATCTGCGGGATCGCATCCTACCCCACACACCCCTGCGACCAATTCGCTCTCACAGAGAGGGACTCCTCCGGGTGCCGTCCACTAGGCAATGCCAGCGGGCGGCGCCCAGGAGTAGGGCCTTCTCTGTGATGGGCCCGACCCTCTGGAATGACCTCCCCCCCGACATCAGAACTACCACCGATCTCCGCTCCTTCCGACAGAAACTTAAGACCCACCTGTTCCACTTAGCTGGCCTGGCCTAACCGTAGCTTTAATCTTTAATCCTTCTGGCTGGTATTTTAAATTTTCAGGGGTAGACTTTTTAGACTGTTTTTTAATTTTTATTATTGTACGGCTGTATATTTAATCTGTTTTTAAGGGGTATTTAATATTTTCTATTGTGTATATGGTTTTTTAGCTGCTGTCTGTACACCGCCCCGAGTCCCTTCGGGGAGAGGGGGCGGTCTATAAATTCAATAAAATTCAAATTCAAATTCTATCCTATCCTGATTTCTATTCTATTTCATTCCATTCTATTCTAAATTCTTATTTCTATTCTATTCTCTTCATTCTTATTTCTGTTCTATTCCATTGCATTCTAAATTCTTATTTCTATTCTATTCATTCTTATTTGTATCCTATTCTATCCTATTCTTATTTCTATTCTATTCTTATTGCTATTCTATTCTATCCTTTGCTATGCTATCCTATCCAATCCTTATTTCTATTCTACTCATTCTTATTTCTGTTCTATTTCATTTCATTCCATTCTATTCCAAATTCTTATTTCTATTCTATTCTCTTCATTCTTATTTGTATCCTATCCTATCCTATTCTATTCTGTTCTGTTCTATTCTATTCAAAAGCTTCAACTCTCTGGACCCTTCCAACGTCTTGCTAAATAAACAGTCTGAATTGATGCCCCTCTCTCTGGCCAGACACAAAGGAGAGAGACGCCATCCCACAACGAGGCTAAGCATTTCCCTCCCAGAGTTATCCATCACTGGTGAGACAGCAGCCCCCACCCCACCCCACAATTAAACCCACCCTATGTGGGTCGCATGAAAATGTATTCCACCTCACCCTGCAAGCCAGGGAAATGTGGTTATTGTGCGAATCCTCCTTCCTTTTTAACTAGACAGAGCCGGGATGGATGGAGGGAAGGTTTGATGGAGAGCAAAGAGGAGAGGGGAGTAGTTATGAATTGTTTTTTTTGAGGGGGGGGGGAAATAAGGAGAGCCCCCAGGAGAGGGAGGAGGGGGATATCAGGCTAAATTCAAAATAGCCCCTTTCTTTCCCCACCCCTTTCTTTCCTCCTTTATTTTTGTCTTTCCTTCCATTTTTCTCTCTTTTTTCCTTCCCTTTCTCTTCTTTTACTTTCCTTTCCCTTCTTCATTCTTTTAACCTTCCTTCTTTCTCTCCTCCCTCCCTCCCTTTCTATTCTCTTTCCCTTTCCTTTCTTCTTTCTCATTCTCGTTCCATCCTGTATTCCTTGTTCTTTTTTCCTTTTGCTCTTCCTTTTTTCCTTCTTCCTGCTGATCTTCTTTTTCTCTCCTTTCTCCTTTCCTTTTTCCTTCCTCTCTCTTTTGTCTCGCTATCCATCCTTCCTTCCTTTCGTGGGAAGACCCCCCTTCCTTCCCTCCCTCCACACCCCTTCCTGCTATCTCCTCTTTCTTTCCTCCCCTCCTTTCTTCCTTAGATTCTTCCTTCCTTTCCTCTTGCCTATTTCCTTTGCTTCCTTCTCTCCCCTCCTTTCTCTCCATTCCTCCATCCCATCCATCCAGCCATCCAGCCAGCCATTTTCTTTCTTTCTTTCCTTCCTTCCATTCATGGGAAGCCACTCCTTCCTTCTCTCCCTCCCTCCAATCCATCCATCCATCCTTTTTCTTTCTTTCCTTCCTTCCATGCCCCTTCCTGCTATCTCCTCCTCCTTTCTTCCTTAGATTTTCCCTCCTTTCCTATTTCCTATGCTTCCTCCCTCCCTTCCTTTCCCTCCATCCCTCCATCCCTCCATCCATCCATCCACCCATCCTTTTTCTTTCTTTCCTTCCTTCCATCCCCCTTCCTTTCTCTTCTTTCTTTCCTTCCCTCCTTCTCCTCCTTTTTTCCTTAGGCTCCCCTTTCCTTCCTCTCCATCCCACCCTCTTTCCCTTCCCTTTTCCCTTCCTCCCACCATCCCCCTTCCTGCTATCTCCTTCTTCCCTTCCCTTCCTCTTTTCTTCCTTAGATTCTTCCTTGCATTCCTCTTCCTTTTTCCTTTCCTTCCCCCCCTCTCCCCCTTTCTCCCTCCCTTCCTTCTTTCCCCCCCTCCCTTCACAGAACGGGCTTACTTCTCCACTTCCCAAATAGCTTCCATTTTAGAAATACCTATTTATGACCAAATGCATTTGTACCCAGGTCCCAAGGGGTTGCTACTAAACAGCGCACAAAATAATGACAATCCAGAGAAAGGCAAAACCGCCTAAGGACAGGAAAGGCAGTTGCTAAAAAGTGCAGGGATTAAAAATGGGAGAGGGGGAACGAGACACCCCTCCCCAAATCATTCACTCCCAGCCTCAATCTCCCGCCCCACTCCCGGTCTTCCCAACTTGCTCGGGAACAAAAAGACTGAATCGAAGATTCGTGACCTTATACAGTAGTCCTTGACTTACAGCTCTTCGCTTAGGACAACCGCTTAAAAAGGAGCCAGCCGTGTGCAGCAGCTGCCAAAAAAGCCAACACAGTTCTAGGCTGCATCAACAGAGGGAGAGAATCAAGGTAAAGGGTTAATACCACTTTACAAGGCCTTGGTAAGGCCACACTTGGAATACAGCATCCAGTTTTGGTCACCACGATGTAGGAAAGATGTGGAGACTCTAAAAAGAGTGCAGAGAAGAGCAACAAAGAGGATTAAGGGACTGGAGGCTGAAACATATGAAGAACGGTTGCAGGAACTGGGTATGTCTAGTTTAATAGAAAGAAGGACTAGGGGAGACATGATAGCATTGTTCCAATATCTCAGGGGTTGCCACAAAGAAGAGGCAGTCAAGCTATTCTCCAAGGCACCTGAGGGCAGAACAAGAAGCAATGGGTGGAAACTAATCAAGGAGAGAAGCAACTTAGAATTGAGGATAAATTTCCTGACAGTGAGAACAATTAATCAGTGGAACAGAAGTTGCCTCCAGAAGTTGTGAATGCCCCAACACTGGAAGTCTTTAAGAAGATGCTGGATAGCCATTTGTCTGAAACGGTAGAGGGTTTCCTGCCTAGGCAGGGGGTTGGACTAGAAGACCTCCAAGGTCCCTTCCAACTCTGTTATTCTATTCTATATCAATCTGGGTGGCGAATTTTCATAGAAATTCAAATGTCCATCCATGTCACTCCAACCCCCATGGTTCCCTGTTTCAGCCAGTGCATAAATTACTGCCAGTCCTCAACCCACAACAGTTCATTTAGTGACCGAAGTTGCAACAGCACTGGAAAAAAGTCACTTATGGCCGTTCTCCACACTTATAACCGTTGCAGCATCCCCCCCGGTCGCGTGTTCAAAATCCAGAGGCTTGGCAACCGATTCGTATTTATGACGGTCGCAGTGTACCCAGGGATCCCCTTTTGCGACACCTCTGACAAGCAAAGTCAATGGGGAAGCTGGGTTCACTTAACAACCGTGATTGTTAAGTGATTTACTTAACAACTGTGGCAAGGCGGGTTGTAAAACCCCTTTAACTGCCTCGCTCAGCAACAGAAATGTTGGGGTCAATTGTGGTCATAAGTTGAGGACTACCTGTACCCTAATCTAACAGCGCAGAATCATCCCCTTTTAGGGAGGGGAAATAATCAAGAAACTGAGGTAAAATTTATTCTGCGCTTATTCCTGAAAACTGTTTTGTTCTACGGCTAAACTGCACCATTCAAATGGCACTTAAAGAAAAGGGACTTATGACCGTTTTTCACACTTACGACCCCTGCCGCATCCCTAGGATCAATCCATCAAAATCTAGATGCTTGGCAACTGACTCATATTTATGACGGTCCCGGGGTTGCGTGATCCCCTTTTGCGACCTTCTGGCAAGCCAAGTCAACGAGGGAGTCCAGGGTCACTGAACAGCCGCGGGACTCACTTAACAACTGGGGCGATTCACTTAACAACCCCGGCTAAGGAAAGCCATGACATGAGGCGAAACGCATGGAAGAAATGTCTCGCTTGGGCTCAATTGTGGTTGTTAAGTCCAGGATGACCTGAAAATCCACGCTCACCCTAGGCAGGGGGTTGGACTAGAAGACCTCCAAGGTCCCTTCCAACTCTGCTATTGTATTGTATTGTACGACAACCCTCCGTTTAACCAACTCTACGAGATCTCAGAGGAAAATTCAGCTGATGCAGAAACTACACACCAAGCTGTCTGGTGTGTAGCCACCAAAGAGTCGTCTACACACCAGGCAACCAGAATCTGCGCACCAACGCCTGTGCAAAAGCCGCACAACCCATTCCAAGCTCTGGGCACGCCGGGAGTGTTGTGACCCCCTTGAACAAGCTTTGTTGCGGGAGGAAATCCAGGGAACGTGACTCAGATTAAGGCTTCAAAGCCAAAGCCCCCCCAAAAAGAAACAAGAATTAATGATGGCATAATTGTGCTTCTAAGCAGCCACCCCCTGCGTTTTTCCCCTTGTAAAAACCCCGGAAAAAAGGAAACGAGAGGGGCTTAAACGCATGTGCTGTTTAAAGACGGATGAACTAAGCTGGCTGCGCGCCCCAGGGGTTTCACAATACCCCATTCAGACACAGCGGGGCGCGAACAGGGCCAGAAACAAATGCAGCATATGGAATGCTTCGTGTACGAAGAGGAGGGGGGGGAAAAGACAACTGCCTTTCCCTTCGTCGGCAGGAGCGGAGTTCTGCTTTGCGCCGGTTCCTGCATTCCCACATAGCAGGAATTTATATCGTGGAGGGTGACCGCAGGGTTGGTTCCCCCCTCCCCCCAAATTTAAGCTGAGACTTATGACCATTTGTCACACTTGCGACCCTTGCAGGAGCTTCAGGATCATGGGGTCAAAATCTAGATGCTTGGCAACTGACTCATATTTATGACGGTCGCAATGTCCTGGGGTCACGTGATCCTTTTTCGCGACCTTCTGACAAGCCAAGTCAGAAGACTTGGACTCCCAGAGTTCCCCAGCCAGCATGTGTGGAGATGGGTGGACTGTAAATCCCAGAATTCCCCAGTTAGCATGCTTGAAGATGGGTGGACTTCCACTCCCAGAATTCCTCAGCCAACAGGCTTTAAGAGGGGTGGACTTTCACTCCCAGAATTCCCTAGCTGGCGTGTTTTAAGCGGGGTGTGGACTTCAATTCCCAGAATTCCCCAGCCAGCAATGCTTTAAGATAGGTGGACTTCAACTCCCAGAATTCCCCAGCCAACATCCTTTAAGATGGGTGGAGTTTCACTCCCAGAATTCCCCAACCAGCATGCTTTAAGATGGGTGGACATCAACTCCCAGAATTCCCTGATTTAAGAGAGGCAGCCAAGTGCCTGAACTGTGATGACATGACTGCAGGGACATCGCAACGGTTTTAACTGAAAGGGCTGCTCCTAAGTTATTTTTTTTCAGCACCATCGTATTTTCAAGTGTTTAAGTGAACGTTGGTTAAGTTAAGTACGATCTATAGTGAATTTCCAATGGCAGTTCCACCTAATGGCACTGAAAATATTTTTCAAACCACCATTTTAACACTCACTAAACGGGCAGAAAAACGGCGAAGAACCCCTGCCGCACTTAAGAACATTGTTGTGGGTTTTAGTGCAAGATATTGCATTTAATGCAAAATATTGCACAAAACATACAAGCCACGACACGTTCGGTTGAACTGAGGTGGAGCAGGATTTGCACCTTTGTTCCAAATTACGATTTCATAATTTGCAGCGCCATGTTCTAAATTCCATACAGTGGCAGGAGGTTTTCGTGCAAAACATGTTTTCCTTCGTTGAGCACATCATGACTAATCAATCCCTCAGGAGTTAAGAGTGCAGACTTAATATAAGTCAATTTCTTAACCAGCAGGAATCTAAAATCCAGCCTCCTCACGTTTTGACATCAACCATCCCCACAAATATCTCTTTTGCAACAAGGAGGACTAGAAACTTCATCGGATTTAAGTAATTTTACAGAAAAGTACACTTCCATCACAAAACTGTCCCATAGGTTTCTCTTTGCAATCAGGGGAGCTAGAAACTTAATCAGACTTAATCAGTTTTTTTTTTGTTTACAGGAGATTATCTCCATAAGTATCTTTTTGCAAGCTTGAGGACTAGAAACTTCCTCAGACTAAAGTACTTTTATAGAAAATTACACGTCCAACATTCTCTCCACAAGTATCTCTTGGCAATGAGGACTAGAAACTTCATCGGATTTAAGTGTTTTTACAGAATACTACACGTCCACATTCTCCCCACAAGTATCTCTTGGCAATGAGGACTAGAAACTTCATCAGATTTAAGTGCTTTTACAGAATACTACACGTCCACATTCTCCCCACAAGTATCTCTTGGCAATGAGGACCAGAAACTTCATCAGACTTAATTACTTTTACAGAAAACTACATTACCACCAGAAAATTGTCCCCACAGTATCTTTTTGCAATCATGAGGACGAGAAACTTCACCAAAGTTAAGTACTTTTACAGAAGACTTCGCTTCCACTAAGAAATTGCCCGCAGACGTTTCTCTTTGCAATCATGAGGACTAGAAACTTCATCAAGCCTAAGTACTTTTATAGCAAACTACCCTTCCACCTGATTTTTTTTGCTCCACTCTTGTTTGTTGGCAAAAGAGAAACAAACAACAGCGAAATCCGATTTCATTTGAGGGGGGGGGAGATGGCGGTTTGCATACCTACAAAAAGGACAAGGCAAGGACCCTCGTTCAGCTGGACAGCGTTGGAGTCAGTCAGCTCTAAGACAGGCTTGGGGTGCCAGGGGAACTCCTGGCATTCAATGTCATTCAGGACCTCGACTCGGCCCTGCCGGGTGATCACGTCTCCCTTAGTGTCCAAGACGATAAGAGTAGGGATACCTGCGATCGGACAAAACGAAAAAGAAACCGAGATAAAGAAAGGGTTAAGGAGGAAGAGAAGAAGTAAACCTTCATCAGGTCATATTATGTGCTATATTTCACATCGCCCGGTACTTCGTCAAACATTGTGCTGAAGTCAAGATATACTATGCCTACACAGCATCCCCACCATCTATTAAGAAAATTATTCGATTCAAAATGGACATCCACTCACCTTCAAGCCTGATGGCTGGGGGATTCTGGGAGGGGAAGTCCACCCACTTAAAGCCTGATGACTGGGGGATTCTGGGAGTGGAAGTCCTCCCCTCTTAAAGCATGCTGGCTGGGGGATTCTGGGAGTGGAAGTCCACCCCTCTTAAAGCATGCTGGCTGGGGGATTCTGGGAGTGGAAGTCCACCCCTCTGAAAGCATACTGGCTGGGGAATTCTGGGAGTGGAAGTCCACCCCTCTTAAAGCATGCTGGCTGGGGGATTCTGGGAGTGGAAGTCCATCCCTCTTAAAGCATGCTGGCTGGGGGATTCTGGGAGTGGAAGTCCATCCCTCTTAAAGCAGGCTGGCTGGGGGATTCTGGGAGTGGAAGTCCACCCCTCTTAAAGCATGCTGGCTGGGGAATTCTGGGAGTGGAAGTCCACCCCTCTTAAAGCATGCTGGCTGGGGAATTCTGGGAGTGGAAGTCCACTCATCTTAAAACAGGCTGGCTGGGGGATTCTGGGAGTGGAAGTCCACCCATCTTGAAGCATTCTGGCTGGGGAATTCTGGGAGGGGAAGTCCACCCATCTTGAAGCATTCTGGCTGGGGAATTCTGGGAGTGGAAGTCCACCCTTCTTAAAGCATCCTGGCTGGGGAATTCTGGGAGTGGAAGCCCATCCCTCTTAAAGCAGGCTGGCTAGGGGATTCTGGGAGTGGAAGTCCTCCCCTCTTAAAACATGCTGGCTGGGGGATTCTGGGAGTGGAAGTCCTTCCCTCTTAACGCATGCTGGCTGGGGAATTCTGGGAGTGGAAGCCCATCCCTCTTAAAGCATGCTGGCTGGGGGATTCTGGGAGTGGAAGTCCTTCCCTCTTAAGGCAGGCTGGCTGGGGGATTCTGGGAGTGGAAGCCCATCCCTCTTAAAGCATGCTGTCTGGGGGATTCTGGGAGTGGAAGCCCATCCCTCTTAAAGCAGGCTGGCTAGGGGATTCTGGGAGTGGAAGTCCTCCCCTCTTAAAGCATGCTGGCTGGGGGATTCTGGGAGTGGAAGTCCACCCCTCTTTAAACATGCTGGCTGGGGAATTCTGGGAGTTGAAGTCCAAGTATCTTAAAGTTGTTAATGTTGACAAACACCTGCCCGCTATACAGACCACAATTGAGTCCAAAATTCCTGTTGCTAAGCAAGAAACTTCTTAAGTGAGTTTTGCCCCATTTTACAACCTTTCTTACCAAGCTTACATGAATCAGTTGCTCAATTAGTTAACCTGGTTGTTAAGTGAATCCGGATTCCCCATGGACTTTGCTTGTCATAAGGCCGCAAAAGTTGATCACATGACCCCGGGACACTGCGGCCGTCATAAAGGCGAGTCCCGTTGCCATGCACCTGAATTTGGATCATGTGACAAACGATGCTGCAACGGCAGTTAAGTTTGGAAAAAGGGTCATGTCAAATTTTTTAAAGTGTCGCTGTAACTTCGGACGGTCACTAAATGAACTCGCAGTAAGTCAAGGAGCACCTGTATAGACAATTTTTGCAGAATCTGTGGGTACTGCTGTTGGAAGAAATGTCCTTCGGGGGTTTACTTCCAAGTGGGCAAAAAGAGACCGGAAACACGGAGGCTGCTTGGAAAGATGGTTTAATGGTGGACAGGATCCCACGGCTTGAGCTCCTGAACAGAAAAGGGGGGATCCCGTTCTTCCAGATGTTGGGTGAAGAGGAAAAGAGAGAAAATAAGGGGCTTGCTGAGAATTCCTGAGTTTTTTTATACTCTCTGTTCGGCCCCCACCTCTCAGTTTCCTCTTCCTGCGTAAGAAATGTATTCTGATTGGTTGTCAAGATTGCCAGGGGCTGGGAGCTCTTAGCTAACTTTGTAGCTTGAATCCCAAGCTTGGTTGTGTTCCCAGGTGCCCTCTGGTGAGATGGGTAAAGGGCTAACACTATCATGCCTTAATCCCATCGTCTTGGAGCGGAAGGGGGATATCTTTGTTATGTAGAATAGACTGCACCAGGCCCTTTTAATGGCCCACTGACAAACGTGAGGGGTATTAAGGAAGTGAGTCTTCTTCCTGCCTAAAAACACGTTTCTCCATTTCTTATCCAGGGAAATATAATATTCTGCCTTTTTCAATGTTTCCCAGGGTATTTCATTTTCCTAGCAGAGGGGTGGGCTTTTAACTTCCCACACTGCAAAGAAGCATCTCGCTTTCCAAACTGGACTGTTTCGTGCTCTGGGTTTTGGCCCCCCTCCGCATTCCAAGGCTCCGGGTTCAAGTCTTGGAATGGCTCCCAAACTGCTCATGTAACATTCAGCCTCCAGAGAGTCTTTGAGTGAAGAGGATGATTTGAGCCTCTCCTGCCTTACTCCGCCCACTGCACTTCAGCACCCACACCCGTCTGTGCAATTAGCGGCCGGGAATCTCCTTGCGCAAACGGGCGTGCAGCACAAGGCAGGGGGAGCCCTCCATCCATTGCAATCATTGGGATATGCTGGGATCAGACGGCAGGTTCGATTCTCAGGGAAAAGGATGCAGGAGGGAGGGAGAGATGAAGGAAGAGGAGGGAGGGGACAAGGAAGGAGGGAGGGAGGAAGGAAGACAGGGAGGAATGAGAGAGAAGGGAGGAATGAAGGAGAGAGAAGGGAGAAAGGGATAGAAGGGAGGGAGGAGAGAGAGAAGGGAGAAAGAAACCAAGAAAGGAAGGAAGAAGAGACAAGTGACGAAGGAAGGAATGAGAGAAAAGGGAGGAAGGAAGGAGGGAGAGAGAAGGGAGGAAGCAAGGAAGGCAGAGAGGAGAAAGGAAGGAAGGATGGAAAGGAGGGAGGAGAGAGAGAAGGGAGGAAGAAACCAAGAGAGGAAGGAAGAAGAGGAGTGAGGAAGGAAGGGAGGGAGCAGAGAGGAAGGAAGGGAAGAATGAGAGATAAGGAAGGAGGGAGAGAGAAGGGAGAAAGGAAGAAAGGAGAGAGAAGGGAGGAAGAGAGAGAGGAAGAAGGGACCAAGAAAGGAGAGGAGAGAGAGGAGTGAGGAAGGAAAAAACAAAGGAATAAAGGAAGGAGGGGAGGGTGGAAGAGAGAAAGGAAAGAAGAAAGGGAGGGAGGAAGGAGGAAGAGAGAAGGAAGGAAGCAAGGAAGGGAGAGAGGAGAAAGGAAGTAAGGATGGAAAGGAGGGAGGAGAGAGAGAAGGGAGGAAGAAACCAAGAGAGGAAGGAAGAAGAGGAGTAAGGAAGGGAGGAGAGAGGAAGGAAGGAAGGGAAGAATGAGAGAGAAGGAAGGAGGGAGAGAGAAGGGAGAATGGAGGAACAAAGGGAGGAGAGAGAAGGGAGGAAAGAAGGAAGAAACAAAGGAAGAAAGGAAGAAGAGAGAGAGGAGGAAGAGACCAAGAAAGGAGGGGAGGAGAGGGAAGTGAGGAAGGAAGAAACAAAGGAGAAAGGGAGGAGAGGAGGGTGGAAGAGAGAAAGGGAATAAGAAAGGAAGGAAGGAAGGAGAGAAGGGAGGAAGCATGGAAGAGAGAGAGAGGAGAAAGGAAGGAACGGTGGAAAGGAGGGAGGAGAGAGAGAAGGGAGGAAGTAACCAAGAAAGAAAGGAAAAAGAGGAGTGAGGAAGGGTGGAATGAGAGAGAAGGAAGGAAGGAGGGAGAGAGAAGGGAGGGAAGAAGGAAGGAAGGAGAGAGAAGGAAGAAAGGAAGGAAGAAAGGAGGGAGAGGAGGAAGAAAGAGAGGAAGTAAAGAAGAAAGGAAGAGTGGAGGGAAGGAAGGAAACCTGCAAAAAGCCTGGTGGGTTTCCGATTTTAAGATGGGTGGTGAAAAAACGTCCATCCGGTGCCCCCAACCAAATCGCAGCCGTGGTTCCACTTGAGCCTTGAGGGATCCGGGGAATCTTTGCCGTCTCGCCTCTCGCTCTCAAATCCACCCATTGCCGGAGAAACCCGATCCAGCTTAGCAGCCAGTCCGAACGGAGCAGCCACCTGTTCCTTCAGCTGTTCTGGGATCGGATTTCCTGCCGGACGCCGCAGCGGCCCTCCCGAGCCCCCCCTCTCCTCCCTCTTCAGCAGGCACCGCAAAACCGCCAACGGGCGATGCCACCTGATGCTGCAGCCGGAAAGTCAAATGCCACCGTTGGCTGATTTTAAGATTCGGAGAGGAACCAAAATACGGCATTTTCACCCTCACCAGAAACCTGTTCCTTAAGCAGAGAAAGTTCAAAGCATCCTCGATGCTTTGTCCTCATCTTATGACGGTTCATTTAGTGTCCGTTTGAAGTTACAGCAGCACTGAAAAAAAAGTGACTCGGGTTATGCTTAACGACCGTTGCAGGATCCCCATGGTCATAATACGACCAAAATTCAGATGCTCGGACTCCTATTTACGACGGTGTCCTGGGGTCGCGCAATCCCCTTTTGCAGGCTTCGGACAAGCGAAAAGACTCACTTAACAACTGCGCGACTAAGTTCACTGCAGCGATTCACTTAACAACCGCGGCCACAAAGATCGTAAAATGGGAGAAAGCTCACTTAACAAATGTCCCCCTTAGCGTCAAGAAACTGAGGTAAAATTCATCCTGTGTTTATTCCTGCAGACGGTTTTGTTCTGCAGCTAAACTTAAAAATATTTAGTGGCCCTTGAAATGGCACTAAAGCAGCAGAAATGCTGGGGTCAATTGTGGTCGTAAGTTGAGGACTACTTGTACCCTAAACTGTGCCGAATCATCCCCTTTTAGGGGGAAAAATAATCAAGGAACTGAGGTAAAATTTATTCCCAAACTGTTTTGTTCTACAGCTAAACTTAAAATATTTAGTGACCATTGAAGTGGCACTAAAAAAAAAAAGGGAGTTACGACCATTTTTCACACTTATGAACTTTGCAGCATCCCCAGGATCTTGTGATCAAAATCTAGATTCTTGGCAACTGACTCATATTTATGACGGTCCTGGGGTCACGTGAGCCCCTTTTGCGACCTTATGGCCAGCCAAGTCCACGGGGAAGCCTGATTCACTTAACAACCGTGTTACTAACTGAACAAATGCAGGGGATTCGCTTAGCAACTATGGCAAGAAAGGGCGTAAAATGGGGCAAGACTCGCTCAACAAATGTTTCACTTAGCAACGGAAATTGACATTTCCAGGCTTTCTGTAGGCCTGGGAAGCATCCAACCAGCACGTTCCCCAAATGATGTTTCAGAGTCTCCTTCGCAGGGTTGTTGCAAGGGTGGCTGTTCTAATGGACAGCTAGTCCTCAACTTACGACCATAATTCAGCCTGGCTATTATAACGCTTGCACGGCGAGTCATAGAAACATCGAAAATACCTGAGAAGACCTGGTAGCCCATGAAGTCTGACCTTTTGAGTTTTTATTTTTTGTTTTATTCCTTAATTTTTTGTGGGATGATGGAAATGTTCATATGTGATTGTTCCGATTTTATGACCTTTATTTTTATATAACGCTGTCGTTTTTCATTTTGGTTAGGAAAGAAGATAAACTTGATAAGTCGGTCAAGAAAGAGAGAGGTGTGTGTGTCAGGTTTCCAAATAGCATCCAAAATAAAATCAGAGTCCAAGGCAAAGCATTGCTCAAAGTCCCAATTGATGAAGAGATCCATGTTGGCACATCTGGGAAAACCCGAATCTGAAAGCTTCCCGGTTTTCCCCACCCAGGTGAAAGTTCAAGATCTTGCCCCCCACACCCACAAATCCATCCCATGGTCCAATCTCCCACTGCCATGCTGGCAGCTTCCACCCATCCAGTTCTGGTCAGATACAGAGGTGCAGAGACACAGGATGACCTTGGCTTTCTAGAAAGAATTGTGTTATGGCTACCTATCATCTAACTCCGTACAATCCCCACCTCCCATTTTCCCACAATAGAAAATGCGTAGTGTGTGGGTGTGTGGGTGTGTTAGGGTTACGTGGAGATGCCCAAAACTACCCACCAGTCCTGATAAAATCCCAAAAGGGGGTGCTTTCGCTTACCTTGAATGCCGTACAGCCGGTTGAGACGTGACCGCCGTCCTTCATCGGGGTAAGGGACCGATAACCAGGGCATCTCGCTGAAATATTGTTTGAACGACTCCTCCGACCTGCAGGCGACACAGGAATCAGAATAACAGAGTGGGAAGGGACCTTGGAGGTCTTCTAGTCCAGCCCCCTGCCTAGGCAGGAAACCCTATATCGTTTCAGACAAATAGCTATCCAACATCTTCTTAAAGACTCCCAGTGTTGGGGCATTCACAACTTCTGGAGGCAACTTCTGTTCCACTGATTAATTGTTCTAACTGTCAGGAAGTTTCTCCTCAGTTCTAAGCTGCTTCTCTCCTTGATTAGTTTCCACCCATTGCTTCTTGTTCTACCCTCAGGTGCCTTGGAGAATAGTTTGACTCCCTCTTCTTTGTGGCAACCCCTGAGATATTGGAAGACTGCTATCCTGTCTCCCCTGGTCCTTCTTTTCATTGAACTAGACATCCCCAGTTCCTGCAACCGTTCTTCATATGTTTTAGTCTCCACTTCACTGAGGTCAGTTCCACCCAGGTATAAAAACGGGCTAAAAAAGCAAACAGTTTGGGATCTGTACTCAATTACCTGTCTGCACTAACGAAGAGAATCTCAAATTTTTGACCAGCGTCCTTAATTTTCCGGTAAGATTCCACCAGAACCCGAGTGAGACTTCTACAAGGCGGGCACTGGAGAAAGAAAATGTGTAAAAAAAAAAGAGAGAATTAAAATTAAGGCAACAACCTAGGAATTCCCTCTTCTAGGTAAACTCTTGATAAACTACAAAAAAGACATATTTTTTTGCTTTCTCTTCAAATGCCAGAAATAACTAGGATCATATTTATTGGAGCAGGCTGGCAAACTGATACACGCGGAGGACTAGAAACTTGTGAGTTTTCCCTCAGCAAAATGCGGGACTTCTAGCAAATGCAGACACTTAAGTCCCATTACAAGCTAAGGATGAATGAGAAAACAGGTAGTCCTCAACTTACGACAGTTCATTTAGCGACCGTTCCAAGTTACGACTACACTGACAAAAGTGATTTGTGCCCGTTTTTCGCATTACGACCGTTGCAGCATCCCCATGGTTATATGACCAAAATTCAGATGCTAGGCAACTGACTCGTATTTATGACGGCTGCAGCGTTCGGGGGGAGGGGGAGGGGGATATCACGTGATCCCCTTTGGCGACCTTCTGATCAGAAAAAAGATTCACTTAACAACCATGTTACTAAATTCATGGCAGGGATTTACTTAACCGCCGTGGCTAAAACCAAAAACCAAAAACCCATAACATGAGGAAAACCTCACTTAACCAGTGTCTCACTTAGCGACAGAAATTTTGGGCTCCGTTGTGGTCGTAAATCGAGGACCACCTGTAGGGAGTCAGAAGTGCAGTCACGTGAGCTGGAGCCCACCCCCCCTCCCCAAACCACCAGATCTCTGATTCCAGGTCATGTTGTCGTCCCCACCCCAGCCCAAACGGTTGCTAAGCAACCGGCCATAAGTCGAGAACTCCCCGTAATCCAAATCTGAAGCTGAATCTGTGCGATTTCGAGGAAGGAGGAGAGATTCAGGACAATCCAGACACAAATAGAGACCCCCCACCCACCCCGAGACCCCCCTGGAAAGGACGAAGGAGAAGAGAGGGTCTCACCCAGTGAGCAGAGAAGTAAACTCCGACATGAGAGCCTTCCAGAACGCTGCTTTCAAGGGGAGGCCCGCTATTTCGGAGAAGGGGGCCGGCCACCACCTCGCTGAACGGCCGGGGACCCCACGGGAATTCCAGGCCTGTGGGGAAGAAAGCAGAAAAAGAACGGTCAAGAGCCACGGGGGCTGCCGAGTGGCATTTGTAGTCATTTATTTCATTAAAAATGTTTACATCCCGCCCAACTTTCCATGAACGAGAGCGTTTCGGTCCGGTGGTTAAGGCATCAGGCTAGAAACTAGGAGGCAGTGAGTTCTAGTTCCTCCTTATACATGAAAGCCGGCTGGGTGACTTTGGGCCAATCACCAGGAGATGGTGAGTTCTAGTCCCACCTTAGATATGACTTTGGGCCAATCACTAGGAGAGAATGAGTTCTAATTCCATTTTAGGTATGACTTTGGGCCAATCACCAGGAGATGGTGAGTTCTAGTCCCACCTTAGGTATGACTTTGGGCCAATTACCAGGAGAGAATGAGTTCTAATCCCATTTTAGGTATGACTTTGGGCCAATCACCAGGAGATGATGAGTTCTAGTCCCACCTTAGGTATGAATTTGGGCCAATCACTAGGAGATGGTGAGTTCTAGTCCCACCTTAGGTATGACTTTGGGCCAATCACCAGGAGAGAATGAGTTCTAATTCCACTTTAGGTATGACTTTGGGCCAATTACCAGGAGAGAGTGAGTTCTAATCCCATTTTAGGTATGACTTTGGGCCAATCACCAGGAGAGAGTGAGTACTAATCCCATTTTAGGTATGACTTTGGGCCAATCACCAGGAGATGATGAGTTCTAGTCCCACCTTAGGTATGACTTTGGGCCAATCACAAGGAGAGAATGAGTTCTAATTCCACCTTAGGTATGACTTTGGGCCAATCACCAAGAGACGGTGAGTTCTAGTCCTGCCTTAGGTATGAAAGCCAGCTGGGAGGCCTTGGGCCAATCAGCAGGTGACGGTGAGTTCTAGTTCTGCCTTAGGCATGCTCTCCCCCCACCCCTCTCTCTCAACCCAACCCAACCCAACCCACCTCACAGGATTGCTGTGGTGGGGAAAACAGGAGAAGGAAGGCGCATTAGAAGTATGTTCACTGTGTTATTTATAACAATAATAAAGGCAGGAAATTGATAAATATATAAAACAAATAAAACATCCACTTTACCGCTGAGAATGACGGGGAAAGGGGCAACTTTGTGTAGAATGGGAAGTTACCCTAGATCAATGGTGAGGAATTATGGCCATTTTATGACTTGTGGACTTCAACTCCCAGAATTCCTGAGCCAACCATAGACTGGCATGGGCCATCATTCACCTCCCTGTCTCAGGAATTCTGGGAGTTGAAGTCCACAAGTCATAAAGAGGCCATCGTTCTCCACCTCTGTACCTAGATCAGGGGTGTCAAACTCAATTTCACTGAGGGCTGCATCAGGGCTGTGGCTGACCTTGAGGGGCCAGGTGGACGTGGCCGGCTGTGTGGGCGTGGCCAGCTTGATGCCATTCTCCAAACTGCTGGCATGTTTCCTCTTCTCATTGGGCCAAAGTGATGAGAGACGGACGCTTACATTTTCTAGAACGTCCCCATGGGGCTGGATCTGGCCACATTGTGGTCCGGATCCACCCCACAGGCCTTGTGATTGACACCTCTGTACCTAGGAGGGATCAGCAATCCACGACTCTGGAGCCGCATGTGACTATTTCACCCCTCTGGTGCGGCTCCTTGTTGCTCAAAATATGTGTCACAACTTGTTGCTCAAAGTATGTGTCACAAAATATGTCGCACAATATGTGCGACACCCACCGGCACACGATTTATTGAGCTTTTCGACCCCTGATAGGCCAACCATGGATAAATCCCAAGAAAAGTTTCAGAAGAAAACAGAATGCTTAATTCAGCTACTACATGCTAGTTTTGTGGCCACTCAGGAAATAGTCAGGCACGGAAAAGGTTTTATGTGTCTCTCGGTGTTTTCTTTTCTGTGGGAAACGGACCCAAATGGCTCTTTGACTGTTTAACATTGCCGACCCCTGACCGAGATGGACGGGAAGAATTTTTGGCCCAACAAGGAACATGGGTGCTCCATCTCCACTTACCTTCCGGGTCATCTCGGATCACCAAGAGGCCGTTCCGACAAACCACTTTCCCAGTGTTGGCATCTATAAATATCAGCGAGGGGATGTTGGAAACCCGGAATTTGTTCCACAATTTCAACTGGAAGGGCAAAAAAAAACAAAAAAAAGAAAAAAAAGAAAAAAAAGAAAAGAAAGAAAAGAGAATAAAAACACATGAGAAATAGAACCAATAGAATACAACAGCAGAGTGGGAAGGGACCTTGGAAGTCTTCTAGTCCAACCCACTGCCTAGGCAGGAAACCTTCAGACAAATGGCTATCCAACATCTTCTTAAAGTCTTCCAGTGTTGGAGCATTCACAGCTTCTGGAGGCAACTTCTGATCCACTGATTAATTGTTCTGTCAGAAAATTTCTCCTCAGTTCTAAGTTGCTTCTCTCCCTGATTAGTTTCTACCCATTGCTTCTTGTTCTACCCTCAGGTGCTTTGGAGAATAGCTTGACTCCCTCTTCTTTGTGGCAACCCCTGAGATATTGGAACAATGCTATCATGTCTCCCCTAGTCCTTCTTTCTCTTAAGCTAGACATACTCAGTTCCTGCAAACGTTCTTCGTATGTTTTAGCCTCCAGTCCGCTAATCATCTTTCTTGCTCTTCTCTGCAGTCTTTCTAGAGTCTCCACATCTTTTCTACATCGTGGCGACCAAAACTGAATGCAGGATTCCAAGTGTGGCCTTACCAAGGCCTTATAAAGTGGCATTAACCCTTGATCTTGATTCTCTCCCTGTGTTTATGCAGCCTAGAACTGTGTTGGCTTTTCTGGCAGCTGCTGTACACGGCTGGCTCCTATTTAAATGGTTGATCAGAAATGCAATTAACAGAAAAACCGAAATAGGCAGATGGTTTGCATATAAACTGAGAAAGGAGAGAGAGGTAAAGAAAATACAACAACTAAAAGATGAACAAGGACTAATGCACTATGGAAATGCTGAAAAGAAGAAAATCATACAAGACTATTATGCCAAGTTGTATGAACAAGAGAATATAGAAGAGGGAAGAGTCAAGCAATACTTGCAGGATGCCAATCTCCCCCCGGATACCAAACGACAATAGAACTATACTAGAAGGTAAAATAACAATGATGGAGCTAACTGAAGCTCTTAAAAGACAAAATAATGGGAAGGCCCCAGGACCGGATGGCCTACCAGTGGAGTTTTACAAAACATTAGAGGAATCCTCGTCTCTTCCCCTTTTAGAAGTTATGAATGAAATAATGGTTGAAAGTAAAATACCAAACTCATGGTTAGAAGCATAGATCACATTGCTACCTAAAGAGGAGGCAGACCTTACACAAATTAAGAACTATAGACCAATCTCCTTACTAAACTCAGATTATACGTTATTTGCATCTATACTGTCAGAGAGACTTAAAAAATATCTAAATGGGTGTATCCACCCGGATTGAAATGGTTTTTTACCAAAGAGACAGATTAAGGATAACATAAGAATAATTTTGGATACCTTGGAATACTATGAGGCTCATTCTGAAAAGCAAATGGCCTTGATGTTTCTTGATGTGCAGAAGGCTTTTGATAATGTGAACTGGCAATTCATGATACAACAAATGGAACAAATGAACTTTGGTAAGAATTTTATTCAAGCTATACAAACGGTATATCACAAGCAAACAGCTAAGATAATGATAAATGGAGAATTGACAGATCCTATTGCAATAAAG
The DNA here is from genome assembly GCF_964273705.1 of Natrix helvetica. Classification (NCBI taxonomy): domain Eukaryota; kingdom Metazoa; phylum Chordata; class Lepidosauria; order Squamata; family Natricidae; genus Natrix; species Natrix helvetica. The sequence continues at coordinate 294,469,395 of NC_138552.1, forward strand.
AGAGGTACGAGACAAGGCTGCCCATTATCACTGCTACTTTTTGTCTTAACGTTAAAAGTTTTAAATAGAAGGATCAGAGAACGCCATGGAGCTCCCGACTGGGTAAGGGACTGCTGCCGGCCCTCATGTCATCGGAGGGCCGAGAGTTGGACAGTTCGACCACCCTGGCTTGTTTTGGGCTCGTTTTGGCCCGCCAGGGTGGTCGGGGGAGATTGGAGGAAGAGGAGGAACGGAAGGCTGTAAACGGCCGGGGAAACAGCTGGGAAGCAATGGCGGCGGCGCGCGCAGCGCAGCGCGGCGTGAGGATTGCGCTGGCGGTGAAAAAAGGCACCGGGGAGAAGAACGAGGCACCGGGGAGGAGAATAAGGCTGGGAGGCAATTGGGAGAGGCAGTTGGAGACGGCTGCGGCAGCAGGACGAGTGGAAAGAGTGGCGCCGCGGCCAGGGACTCCTTTCTGGTATCCTGCTGTATCCTGGCTGCTCCCATGCCCCCCCCCCCCCCGGGCCTTGCCGGCGCCAGCAGAGGACGCCAAGTTTACGATCTTGGAAGATTGTGGAGAATTTTATCCTAATCCTAATGCAGCATCTCATGATCCGTGGAGAACTTTGGAGCGCCGTGTGGGGGGCCAAGGTGGAGTGTGCCCACCTGGGCGTTTGGATGGAAACCAGGAGTGAGGGCGAAGGTATAAACAACGGTTGGGGGTGGCCTGGAACACCGGAGGCCACTGGAGGCCCTGTTTCAAGGCCATGGATAGGCCTGAACAGTTACCTAGGCCAAGAACAACTGGGCCAAGAACGCCCCCCCATCTGGAACCACCTTGGACTGTCTCCCACCTTTCTGTCATCTCTGCCATCTCTCACCACTTGAGGATATTCAATCACTTCCCGCCCCCCCCCCCTCATGCAAGTACTAATCTGGACATTGGACATTGAAGCCTCCTACTTCCTATTGAGACTCTACCCCGGTTCACCAACTTTTTATCATCAGCACCCTTACCCCACTGGGTTTTTAACAATCTATTCGAGGTCAGACCTGCTCCGCCTGCGGGAGGCCCCTCTCTCGCAGGCATGGCCCTTGGCTCTTTCAAGGGCCCGCCTTGATGATGGGTTCGTGGACCCCGAGAGGTGCAGGAACCGGAAGCTAAGGGGATTTTTAGTAAAATGTTTTTTATCTTTTTTAGGGGGTCCCAGGGTGGGGGGGAGGGCTAATCAGACCGGGAGGAGGGCCAGAGCCGGACAGACAGGTGAGTCCAGGAAGGACGGGGATGCGGTGGAGGGGGGGAATATAAAGGTCACTAAAGCAGAGGGTTGTCCTATTACAACGGTCGCGGGGAGGAGGGGATGCGAGGACAGGATAAGATCTCAAGGTCGGTTGGGAGACCGTGGCTGTTGGTTACGCCCGGTCGCTTGTACCAACCCCTGCAGTCTAGGTGGACAGGTCATACAGAGCCAGGGCCTGCGGCTGATGCTTTGCAACGCAAGGTCTGTCACCAACAAGGCCCCCCTCATTAATGAGTTGATCTCAGAGGGGGAGCTAGACCTTGCAGGGATAACGGAGACCTGGCTGGGCCACGAGGGTGGTTTACCCCTCGTGGAAATGTGCCCACCGGGTTTCCGTGCATTCCATCAGCCTCGGGCCCTGGGTAAGGGTGGAGGGGTGGCGGTGGTTATGCGGGAATGTTTAGAGCCGAGGGAGTTCACTGTCCCTCAGATACCCGGGTGTGAGTCCCTTGGTGTGAACTGGGGCCCAGGGAGGCAGTGGGGCTTGCTGATTGTATACTTGGCTCCTCGCTATGCATCAGCAGCCCTGCCCGAGCTCCTCGAGCTAATCTCAGCGACGGCAGTTGAGACTCCCAGACTCTTGGTCATGGGGGACTTCAACTTGCCGTCAATGGGAGCGGCTTCCGAGGTGGCCCGGGAGTTCATGGCTTCCATGACGGCCATGGACCTGACCCAATTAGTGCAGGGCCCCACTCACGAAGGGGGCCACACACTGGACCTCATTTTTGTATCTGAACAGTGGACGAGTGATCTGGGAATAGGGGATTTAGTCATCACGCCCCTGTCATGGTCAGACCACTCATCCCTCCGGCTGGACTTCCCTGGCGCTATCCCCCACCGCGAGGAGGCGGAACCAGACTCTATAAACTGGTACCGCCCCAGGCACCTGATGGAATCTGATAGATTCCAGACGGAGCTTGGGCCAATTCCTGTAGCCTTGTCCCGCTCCCGCTCCGAGGACCTAGTGACTGCCTGGAATAGGGCGACGACTGGGGCCTTGGACCGGGTTGCGCCTTTGCGACCTCTCCTGCGGCATCGACCCACCCGGGCTCCTTGGTTCACTGAGGAGCTTAGGGTGATGAAGCGCCACAGGAGACGTCTAGAGAGCAGGTGGAGGTCCTCACGCTCCGAATCTGACCGAACACAGGTAAGAGCCTATTTGCGGACTTACCTTGTGGCAATAAGAGCGGCCAAACGTAGACATTGTGCTGCTCTTATTGCGTCCGCGGATAACTGCCCTGCCGCCCTGTTTAGGGTGACTCGCTCCCTTTTATCGCAGAGGGCGCGGGAGACACCCTTACAGGGTAGAGCAGAGGAGTTTGGGGAATATCTTCAGGACAAAATCGATCAGATCCGGAGCGGGTGGACCTCCGTCAGTGGACCAGACGAGCCGCCAACAGCGAGTCTTGAGAGACCATTCTGGGAGGAGTTTGACTCTGTTGCCCCCGAGGATTTGGACAGGTTGCGTGGACGGCTGCGACCCACCACTTGTTTAACGGACCCGTGCCCCTCCTGGCTGGTACTGGCAGCCTGGGAGGTGACACGAGGCTGGCTCCTGGGCCTGGTGAGCGCATCACTGGGTGAGGGATACTTACCAACCGCCTTGAAAGAGGCGGTGGTGAGACCCTTGCTCAAGAGGCCTTCGCTCGACCCAATGGAGCTAGCTAACTATCGTCCAGTCTCCAACCTCCCCTTCGTGGCGAAGGTTGTTGAGAATGTGGTGGCGCAGCAGTTCCCGCGACACCTAGACGAATCCGACTATCTAGACCCACGCCAGTCCGGCTTCCGACCCGGGCACAGCACCGAGACAGCCTTGGTCGCGTTGGTCGATGATCTCTGGAGGGCCAGAGATAGGGGTTGCTCCTCTATCCTGGTCCTATTAGACCTCTCGGCGGCTTTTGATACCATCGACCATGGTATCCTATTGCGCCGGTTGGAGGGGATGGGAGTCGGAGGCACCGTTTTGCGGTGGTTCGGCTCCTACCTCTCCGACCGGAAGCAATGTGTGTTGACAGGGGGACAGAGGTCGTCCCTGAGGCCACTCACTTGTGGGGTGCCACAGGGGTCGGTCCTCTCGCCTCTCCTGTTCAACGCATATGTGAAGCCGCTGGGTGAGATCATCCGTGGTTTTGGGGTTGAGTACCATCTCTACGCTGATGATACTCAGCTGTATATTTCAACCCCAAACCACCCCAACGAGGCTGTCGAAGTGATGTCCCGGTGTTTGGAAGCCGTCGGGGTCTGGATGGGGGACAACAGACTCAGACTCAACCCCTCCAAGACCGAGTGGCTGTGGTTGCCGGCACCTCGGTTCAGCCAGCTGACTCCATCGCTGGCCATAGGGGGCGAACAGTTGCCCCCTGTGGAGCGGGCGCGCAATTTGGGTGTCCTCCTTGATGCCCGGCTGTCAATGGAGGACCATGTGGCAGCCGTGGCTAGGGGGGCATTCCACCAGGTTCGCCTGGTGCGCCAATTGCGCCCCCTACTGGACCGGAGTGCCCTGCGCACGGTCACTCATGCGCTGGTGACGTCTCGCCTGGACTACTGCAATGCCCTCTACATGGGGCTTCCCTTGGGACGCATCCGGAGACTGCAGCTAGTTCAGAACGCAGCCGCGCGGGTTATTATGGGAAGTACCCGTTACTCCCACGTAACACCTCTCCTGCGCGAGCTGCACTGGCTACCTGTGGCCTTTCGGGTGCGTTTCAAGGTATTGATCACCATCTTTAAAGCGCTCCATGGCAGAGGACCTAGTTATCTGCAGGATCGCATCCTACCACACACGTCCCTGCGACCTATCCGCTCACACAGGGAGGGGCTCCTCCTGGTGCCGTCTGCTAGGCAATGCCAGCGGGCGACACCTAGGAGTAGATCCTTCTCTGTGATGGGCCCAACCCTCTGGAATGACCTCCCCCCAGACATTCGAACTACCACCGACCTCCGTTCCTTCCGGCAAAAGTTAAAGACTCACCTATTTCAATCAGCTGGCCTGGCACTTTCTTAGTTTTACCTCCCGGGATTTATTTATTTTAATTGGGTTTGGGGTTTTAATAGGCTTTTAACGTATTATATTTATTATTCTATTACAGTCTCACAACCTCCTTCACCTACGTATTTAATTATTTAACTGTTTTATGTATGTATTTTACAACGTATTTTAGTGACTGTACACCGCCCCGAGTCCTCTCCGGGAGAGGGGGCGGTCTATAAGTGTGAATAATAAATAATAAATAAATAAGAAGAGGAAGAAATAAAGGGAATGACTATTTAAAAAAAAGAATATAAGTTGCAAGCATTTGCAGATGACTTAGTTTTCATTCTCGAGGAGCCACTTGAATCTGCACCTAAATTGATAGAAAGAATTGAGGAGTATGGAAAAGTAGCAGGATTGAAAATAAATAAAGATAAAACAAAGATCTTGACAAAGATCATACCATCAAAACAAAAAGAAGAATTGGCGGAAATCTTGGGAGATGCAAGTTACGAACAAGGTCAAATATTTGGGGATTTCTTTAACAGCTAGATGTAGTACTCTCAAAGAGGATAACTTTCTTTGATTGAAGCAACAAATTGCAACGGACTAGATGAAATGGGAAAATCTACAATTATCAATGATTGGGAGAATCTCAACAATTAAAATGAACATTTTACCTAGAATCTTATACTTGTTCCAGACAATCCCAATTAGGTTGGGGAAAGACTATTTTGAAGAACTAAAAAAATGGTGCTGAAATTTATTTGGCAGGGGAAAAAAGCAAGAATAAAACTTAAAGTGTTGCAAGATGCTAAAACAAGTGGAGGGCTGGGATTACCTGACTGGGAGCTATATTATCAGGCAACAAGTCTGATGTGGATTAAGGAATGGATAATATTAAGAAATGTTAGGTTTTTGAATTTAGAGGGTAACGACTTGCTGTTGGGATGGAATGCATTTTTATGGTATAAAGGAACCAAAGCACATGGTTACTTTAGAAGACATTACATAAGAGAGGCTTTGTTATTAAACTGGGAGAAGGTTAAGAGGTTTATTTAAAAATTCCAGTCTGGATATCAACCATCGAAGCCTTTTCATATTCAATAATATACAAAAAGGAACAAACAGTTAAATATGCTGAACTATTAAATACAGAGGGTGAACTTAAATCCATTCAAGACTTGAAACAGGAAGGAACTGAAATTAATTGGTATTCATATGTGCAAATACATTCTAGATGCAATGAAGACAGAAAAATGGAGGTTTTTTTTATGATAAAATGACTGAATTAGATAAAATTTTAACAGGTACTGATGAAAAAGCAATTTAAAAACTTTATGGCTACCTATTAGAGGTGAAGCTACAGGAAGAACAAGTTAAAGAAACTATGTGTCAGCGTTCCAAATATCATGCAGAATTAAATCATTGTCCAAGGCAAAGTAGTCCTTAAAACTCCAATTTAATAAGACAGACATGTTGGCATTATGCTGTTGAAATTTCAACTCTAAGGTACATTCGGTGAATTCCCCAAGTTAAAAGTTCATCATCTATCCCCACACCCCATAATTCATCACATGGTCCAATCTTCATCTTCCACGCTGGCATGTACACCCCTCTTCTTCTGGCCAGGTGTCGAGGTGTGGAGACAAAAGACGACCTTGAGCTTCTAAGAAATCCATAACAATACATTCCACAATCCTACTCCTTTCTATTCCCCCCTCCCAACTACTATACCAATGAAACAGCATAATATATATGTTTTAATTATGTGGCAGGCCAAAGATCCTAAAAGGAACAGAATTACAGGCCTGACAGGCGGCCTCTCCTCAAGAGAAAAACGTTTCCTGAAAAGAGAATAACATAAATGTTAACTATCAAAATTTAACCACCTCTTCCTCCCCCAGGGGGACCCTTTGGCTTATCAGGGAATTTCTCATGGAATTGCTTCACTAATTTATCTGCTTTCAGATCCCAACTTTTCACCCACGTAGCTTCTGACAAAGGGTATCCCTTCCAATGCACTAAATATTGTAAACGACCTCTATACAGCCTGGAATCTAATATTTTTTTCACTTCATAATGTGTTTCCCCTTCTACCACTACGGGAGGAGGTGGAGTTTGGGTGGATGGTCTCGTGCTAGACTCCCTTACCGGCTTCAATAAGCTACAATGGAATACCGGGTAAATTTTCCCTAAGAGTCTGGGTAGGCTGAGTCGAACTGTAACTGGGTTAATTATCTTCTCTATTGGGAAAGGACCTAGAAATTTTGGACCTAATTTCTTACTAGGCATCTTTAATCTTATGTATTTAGTAGACAAAAAAACTTTGTCCCCCACTCAAAAGGGGGGTTGTAGGGAACGATGTTTATCAGCTTGCTTCTTGTAGGCTTCTGCCGCATCTGTTAGCACCTTTTTGGTATTCTCCCATCCCTTCTTTAGTGCCTCCAGCCATTCATTCAGGGACATGGATGAGGGAGGTTCCTTAGGTAGTTCAGGCATGGGAACTGCTGTGAACCGTATTATTATATGCTACTTCAGCGAAAGGTAGCAAGTCCCACCAATTGTCTTGCTGATAGTCCACATAACACCGGATATACTGTTCCACCATCGCATTGGCCCTCTCTGCTGCCCCATTTGTGCTGGGATGAAATGCTGAGCTGAGTCCCTGCGTGGACCCGATCGATTTTAGGAATTCTCTCCAGAACTTGGCGGTGAATTGAACTCCACGATCTGAAATGATCCTTTTTGGAACTCCATGTAGGCGATAAATGTGTTTCACAAACATTTTCGCTAATTTCTTTGCGGATGGTAGGCTTGAACAAGCGATAAAGTGTGCTTGCTTGGAAAACAAATCAATAACTGTCCAGATTACTTTATTACCACTGCTATCTGGAAGTTCGACAATGAAGTCCATTGCTATCTCTTCCCATGGTCGGCTAGGGATGGCCACTTGTTGTAGTAGTTTAAAATTAAAATTAACTTAAAATTTAAGTTAATTTAAGTTAATAAAATAATAATAGTCCAGGGGGCTTTCCCGGATGGGTTTTCATTGTTGCACAAGTAGCACAGCTTTTTACATAATCTTCCACCTCCGACCTCATCTTTGGCCACCAAAATTGACGTCTAGCGAGGTGGAGAGTTTTCAGGAATCCGAAATGACCTCCTAGTTTCGCATCATGACTCCGCTGTAGCACTTGCAATCTCATTTCTGCAGGGACGTACAATTTGGATCCCTTCCAGGCTACGCCATCATTAATCGTTAGGATGTCTTTGTTGTTGTTGAACCATGGGTCTGTCTGGAGGGCTGCTTTCAGTTCGGTTCTCAGTTTATCTTGGCTTCGACTGGTGACTTGAGCTGCCTTTTGGTGAGAAGGAGATATGATGGGGTGGAAAATTTCTTCCTTCTTACTGTCAAACTGGGGTTTTCTCGACAGTGCATCTGCTAACAAGTTCTTCCCTGCGGGGATGTGTTTAATTTCAAATTTGAACCTTTGGAAATATTGGGCCCAACGGACCTGTTTGGGGGATAACTTTCGATGGGCAAGGAGAGTTTCGAGGTTTTTATGATCAGTCCATACCTCGAACGGTATATCCCCCCCTTCCAGGAGATGCCTCCAGGTGAGCATGCTCCACCTGATCGCGAATGCCTCCTTCTCCCAAATGGGCCACCTTCTTTCCGTAGTGGTGAGTTTCTTGGAGATGTAAGCGCATGGTAAGAGGTGGCCTTCTTTATTCTTTTGTAGTAGCACCGCGGCTATCGCGACATCACTGGCATCCGTTTGGATTATGAAAGGTCGCTCTGGATCGGGGTGTTGCAATATGGGTTCTTGGGCAAAGAGCCGTTTTAATTTCTCAAAAGCCTTTTGACAGTCGATTGTCCATTTTAATGGTTGGTTTGCTTTTGGTTTAGTAGGGGAAGGCCCCGTTCTTAATAGGTCAGTCAATGGTAGGGCAATTTCAGCAAAGGTTGGAATAAACTGCCTATAAAAGTTTGCAAATCCAAGGAAGCTTTGTAATTGTTTGCGAGTGCTTGGAGGTTTCCAATCTAACACCGCTTTCACTTTTTCTGGGTCCATTTCTACTCCTTCATTGGAGATACGATATCCCAGATAATCTAGCGAGGTCTTGTGGAATTCACACTTTGACAATTTTGCATAAAGTTTGGCAGCTAGAAGTTTTTTCAGGACTTGCCGTACCAGTTTCACATGTTCTTCCATGGTCTCAGAGAAGATCAAGATGTCATCTAAATAAACGAGTACTCCGCGGTACAGGTGGTCGTGTAGCACTTCATTTATGTACTGCATGAATACTGCGGGTGCTCCTTGTAGTCCGAAAGGCATGACTTTATATTGGAAGCTGCCTAAGGGAGTATTAAAAGCGGTCTTCCACTCATCCCCTTTCCGGATTCGTATACGGTAATACGCCTCTCTCAAATCCAGCTTGGTGAAGATCTTGCCCTTAGCCAAGTGGTTCAACATATCTTTCATGAGAGGGAGGGGATAGGTATTCTTTTCGCATACCGCATTCAAAGCTCGTAAGTCCACACAGAGGCGAACCCCCCCATCTTTCTTTTCCCTGAAGAGCACTGGGGCCGCTACTTTTGATTTTGCTGGTTCAATAAACCCTCTTTTCAAATTGGTGTCGATGTACTTCCTCAATTCTATCATCTCTTTAGGCGTCATAGAGTACATTTTGGGCTTTGGTAAGGTTACCCCAGGTTTGAACTCTATGGCACAATCTGTGGCACGGTGAGGTGGAAGGTAGTTTCCGTCTTCCTCACTGAACACCTCCGCCAGATCCCAATAGATCTTTGGGACTCGTTGGATTCCCGGAAGTTTAGTGTCTGCTGCGGTTGCTGCAGGTTCTGGATGGGTTGGGCTGTTAGGTTCCAATGTTCCTGGGTGGCCTTTTGGTTCCACTGGTGGTAACGGCCCAAGTCCAATAGTCACCTTTCTAACGCCATCCTCCCACTTTATGGTAGGTTCCCACTTGTCCAACCATGCAAGCCCTAGGATAATTGACTCCTGCATTCCAGGGCCCACGATGAATCTGAGGAACTCATAGTGGCGGCCTATCACCAGTTTTACTAACTCAGTGATCTTTGTAGCCGGAGCTCCCCCAATTAGGGTTCCAGGAGAGGCAGCACAATGGATAGCGCCGCTCCACTGCGCAGCAGTTTCTCTGCTGGGAAAGGATAATGTGGGCTTTGCTAGGCTCCACCCGGGTGGTTCTGGGGGCCCCAGGGGTTTTTGTTCACTCACATTTAGGCGTCGGAATTGGTCCGGAAGGCCCATCAAAGACTGGCTGCGTGATAGCGACTGAGATCTCCATTCATTTGCTCTTCTCCCCATGCTCCAGCCGTCTGTCAGAGTTCCCTTGGGGGGCCCCCCTCCTTCCAGCAGGCATTCCTGAGAAGCAATAAATCCCGAAACTTCCTCCCGCAGATCAAACTCCGTCTGTGAGGGAAATCTTGGTTTCGGTTCCTTTCGCCGGGCGCCCTGCTGAAGCTCCCTTTGCTTCGTCTCTGCCTGTTGAACTATTTCTTTAGAAGGTGCATAGATGGTTTCGACAAAAATAAGCGATCCATCATCCTTAGCTTTCTCTGCTGCATTCTTTCCTTCCTCCATCTTCACTGAAATTTCGTCCTGCCCAGGGTTGGGTCAGAGCTGGGATTCAGTACCCCGATGAAAGAAATTTTTTTTAAGGGAGAGTTGAAATAATGTCAGCGTTCCAAATATCATGCAGAATTAAATCATTGTCCAAGGCAAAGTAGTCCTTAAAACTCCAATTTAATAAGACAGGCATGTTGGCATTATGCTGTTGAAATTTCAACTCTAAGGTACATCCGGTGAATTCCCCAAGTTAAAAGTTCATCATCTATCCCCACACCCCATAATTCATCACATGGTCCAATTTTCATCTTCCACGCTGGCATGTACACCCCTCTTCTTCCGGCCAGGTATCGAGGTGCGGAGACAAAAGACGACCTTGAGCTTCTAAGAAATCCATAACAATACATTCCACAATCCTACTCCTTTCTATTCCCCCCTCCCAACTACTATACCAATGAAACAGCATAATATATATGTTTTAATTATGTGGCAGGCCAAAGATCCTAAAAGGAACAGAATTACAGGCCTGACACTATGTTAGCTTGGGGGGAAAACTTTGGGCATGGGATTGACCTAGAGAAATGGCAAAAAGCTTGTCTCAAAACTATAAAATGACAATGTCAACTGCATATAAAGAGAATTTGTATAAGATGTTTTACAGGTGGCACTTATCCCCAATGGGAATAGCAAGAATGTCTAAGAACAAATCGGAAAAATGCTGGAAATGTCATCAGATGCCGGGCTCATATTACCACATGTGGTAGACTTGTACTGAAGCTAAAAGATATTGGATTAAAATCCACATGTGGTTGGAGAAAATGATATATAAACACATAGACTTAAAACCAGAACTCTTTTTATTGGGAATCATACCAGAAACATACAGCAAGGACTTGAAATATTTGATTGTAAATGTCTTTAACAGCTGCTAGAATTGTATTTGCAAAAAATTTGAAAAAATGAGAACATACCAACCCAGGAAGAAACTATTCGGAAAATAATGGGTTGTGCTGAAATGAGTAAACTTACATTTGAAATTAGAGAACAAGAGGACGAGCAATTTTATAAGGTATGGGATTTGTTTTACCAATGGTTAGACAAAAAAAACCTTGGAAATGAAATTGTTTATCCATGTATTACTAG